>NW_015552592.1:438216-440552 GCF_001515605.1 Sinocyclocheilus anshuiensis | reverse complement strand
GTCGGCCATACGCACATACACACACACACACACACACACACACACAGTGTACCCTGCAGCCAAAAGCCAAACATTTCCATTACTCCGTGACCTTTCCTAAAATACCATAATGGAAACCACAGGCTGTTTAGCATTTGCATACTACACCAACATAAGTTCAGCCAAGAGCCTTTAACCTAAACACCAAACCTATACCTAGCCACCATGGAAAACTCTACAGTAATTGACAAAACCAAATACAAACCGTGAAGGAGACATGAATTCGTCCAATATGGGACTGACGTTCTCAAGCAAACAAGTTTCCACCGTGATACCGAACTACTTTAACCAGGTCTCGGTGCTCCTGAGGCCAGGCAGTAAAACGGCGCCATATCCCAGAACAAATACGCAGCTTTATACTGGAACCACAAATCTGTTATTATTCCTCACTCTCTTCCAAGAGAAATTACAGAAAGTTTCATGTTTAAAGGTAATAATGAGCCAGGCCGATCCGGCCCTTTGAGGACGAAAAGAAAACAACACCGTTATGCATAAAGAGCCAAAAAATAAGTACAGTCACCTCCACATGTGAATCAATGAAATATAAACATCAAAATTAATAAGCAAGCTAACATAAATACATGTCTTCTTAATCAAGCTGTCCCATTTTCTCCATGACAAACATTGGTGCATTTTTATTCTGGATTATGCACTTACCTAAGATGGCAAGTGGTCTTTATTAAAGACCAGATGAAGTGGTCGATTATTAATGTTCTCAAAATTTTACCATAAATACCTAGTTCTGTCATGTTACTTGGCACAAGCTGATTGGTTTATGTTGCATATGCAGCAAATGAGCTTGCTGCTTTACATTTAAATGGTTGGTTAACATTCACAACAGCAGTCTGCAGTACGAAACCCTCCACCTTCCCCAGCTCCACCTGTATAGATCTGCTACAGGTTATTATATATGCTATTTGTTCAGCAGCAATTTGTCTTAAATACTTACAGCAAAAAACATTTATATATCATTCATGGAACATTATTTCTGAAATGTTTTAGTTAGACATTCGTCTAACACTTTTTAAACGTTACTACTTGTTTCAGAACATTCAAAGTAACATTGCCTTCATGTATGCAAAATGATAAAATGGAATGTTTTTAAAACGTTTTAAATACTTTTTTAAAAACTGGACATTTTGAATGTTTAGAGAATATTCCGGAATTTTAATTTTTTTAATTCAATTCAATTCACATTTATTTGTATAGCCCTTTTCACGATTCAAATAATTGCAAAGCAGCTTCACAGAAAATTAAAGTTTCTACATTATATTTAGGAGTAGCTTAATAGTGGTATGTCATTGGAAACATTCTCATAACTTATACTGTATCAAACCTCAACTGCTTGATTGTTACTGTATTTCGTCAAAATATGTAAACTATTTTATCGCTCATCGATATTTTAAATGTTTTATATATAGTACAGCCTAGTAGTGTACGTAAAGTACACTCACATAAAGCAATGTATATTCTATAGCAAGCTACATGATTAATTGTATCGTCACAAAAATGTAATCTGTATTATCACACAGCTCTATAGATAAAGTATTATATTATATCCATTTTTTGCACACATACATTACACTCATGTAAAGTAAAATACACTATATAGCAAATCTCAGCTGTCTGATTTTTTTTCCAAATGTAACTATCACCCAGCTCTTAATATAAAGTTGGATATATATATATATACATGTATGTCCAACTATATCTGGATACATACAGTATATACTCATATATAGCATATAATTTAACTTGATTGCTTGTATTGTTGCAAAAGTCAGCTATATTATCGCCCAGCTCTAATATGCTGATTGCGACAATGAAAATATGAAAATATTATAAAAAATAAAATCGTGATTTTCTGTAAAGCTGCTTTGAAACAATGTGTATATATACATTTGACTTGACTTGAACGATTGTTTATGTATATGTGATAGATAGATAGATAGATAGATAGATAGATAGATAGATATTGCAAGGTTGAAGGTTTAAATCCCACGTGGGGTGACTGTGACCTGAAGTGCCCTTGAACAAGATACCTAAGGTTGTTCCAAGGGAATTGTCCCCTTAATAATGGCGCTGAAAGTTGCTTTGGATAAAAGCATCCACTGAATGACTTCAGCCCCAGTGACACATAGCATCGTGGCAATAGGACATGTCTTCACTCGTAACGCAGGTCATTAAGACAGCGGAGCGAGGAAGACGCCTGCATGTTTTGAGGTTACAGGAATGGTGGTTGATCAGAAGGGGCTGGATCTGGATTCTCGTGTTTGAAGTTCAAGTAGAGGCGAGCG
>NW_015552592.1:415703-437951 GCF_001515605.1 Sinocyclocheilus anshuiensis | reverse complement strand
TGAAGTTCAAGTAGAGGCGAGCTGTTCAGATAGCTGGGTTGATTTTGGCCTGGTTAAACTCTGGCGGCAAGAGCAAAAAAAGCTCTGGGTGTTTACCCGAACCGGGGTGTGTTTGGATTGGATATCCTCATTGCCCTTCACTGTGATCCTCCAGACAACTGGAGTTTCCCCTAGTCGGTTTCCTCGTCCTCTGTCATCCAGCGGGAACGATCTGCCAAGATTTTGTTTTTCTCCAATGAATCGTGGATGTCCAAACAAGCTGGCGTGTTATATGCTATCTAAAAACCACCACACGCACGGACACAAAGTGCAGGACAGGCTGTGGCCCAGTTTCTCAGAGCGCCTGAATGTGTTAGACACGCGAGTGTGGCATTAGCGAGACGCTTGCTCTCCGTGTGGTCTGTAAGACTATACGAGCATGTATCGCTCATACGTGCCTGTCTCAGTTTCACATGGATCTACTGATACTCCACCCAGCGTTCCTTTAGGGAGCTAATGACCGATCAGAGCTTTCATTCAGCTTTTGTTCTGTGAGTATGTACACTTGCGTGAATAACTATAAAGGACTCTTTCATCGTATCTGCCATTTATTTATTACTACAGCTGTTCGGGAGTTCCTCCATAGTGCTGTGGTCAAATCAGGGTTATTATTGTTAACTAAAACTAAAGTATAAAGAAAATCATTTTGTTACTTGAAAATATTAACTGAACAAAAATAAAGAAAAAAATAAATACATAAATACATACATTTTATTTCAGCTAGCTGCCAAGGCAACATTCCTTATTTTTGCTCAGTTTAACTTGAAGTACTAAAATGGCTAAAACTAAATAAACTAAAACAAATACATAAAAATGAATAAAAACTATAAAGACATTTCAATTTTATTAGTTATACTAAAATAACACTGGGTTAAATTAGTACAGGAGATACTTAGTTCTTCCCCTGTGACAACAACAATAATAAATATAATAATAATAATAATATATCCTAATTGCTAGGATATTCAGGGTCGTTTCTAAGCCCAAAGTAATAGCACAACACTCCTCAACAATCCACAAAAATTTAAATATCATTCATTGCAAACAAACAAAAAAACATATAAAATAAAAGACATGTAGCCAATAATTATTATATCTAAATAAATAAAAAAGAAGAAAAAAAACAATATAACTAAAATCAAATATTCAAATTTAAAAATATATATTAATTTTGAAATTTGTTAAAAAATTACATTTAGTTATTAAGTGAGTTATTAGTTATTAAAAATTAATTTAAGATTATCATTAGATTATGGCAAAGGTAAATACAGAAACAAAGAAACAAATAATTAATTAAATGTTTACCAATAAAATAAATAAAAACAATTATTTATTCAATGATTATATAGCAATTTTGTATAAACAGGTAAAAAAAACAAACAATAAAACTAAAATTAATCACTTAAATTCTACAACTGATTTTAGCCATCACAACATTATAATGTACAAACGGAAAAATATATATTTTTCACAGTTTTGAGATTTGCTAAAATTGCAATTACCCATGTCATTAAATTATTAGTGTTTTGATGATTCAAGATTAATATTAAATTATGGCAAAGGTAATAAATGAATAAATTAAGTATATTTAATTGTGCACACTCTACCTAAAATTGTATTTTTGATTACATTTGCCATCATCTAATACTGATCTTAGATTACTATTTAAATAAATAAATTATGATTGACCATTACCAATTTATGTATATAGAAAATGTCCAATATTGGCCGATAACCAATATATTGTGCAAACAGAAGTCAGTCTAGAATGTGCTGGCAACCAAATGATGTCTCTCACGGTAAAAGAGAAGAGAAAGCAGTATATTTCACAGCCTGTGACTAGCTATAACATTACAACCATTAATAAAGATCAAATTAAGCTGTACCAGGAAGTGCTAAAGCTACTGAAATCCGCTCCACAGACACCCTGATCACTCCCATGAGGCGCATATGCGAACACATTGACACAAGCTCCTCCATTACCCTAAAGGTCTTGTGTGTGAGGACGGTGTCGACAGAATCACACTGACTGCTGATTGGACGTCTTCATGTCGGCGTAATTGTAATGTCTCTGTGTCTCCAGTGTGTCTGTTTCCACTGGAAAGTGGGATGTCGGAGTGTATGTGTCCGACCTCTTATTTTTAGAGGATGTAAACAGTACGAGTGACGCTCTTGTCAGTTATCTCAGAGTTTGAGCGAGGCTCTGAAGATGGACGGGTTAATTAGTCAGGTCAAGGTCTCTCCTCAACATTCCTAAAGTGACATCCATACAGCTTCCCACAGTTAAAACTTCACCTCCCACAGTCAGGGCTGATATACTTTTAAAGTAACGCGTGCAGTCTCATCTCAAGATTTGAGTCTCTACAACACAATTCTGTTAGTCTCTAATTGTTTTCAAATGAATAAAGGGATGTGACGCAGACTGGATTGGCTCCAATGGCTTTCTGAAATCAAGTACAAAAACTCTTGTCCTGTCTACAAAGATGATTTGTTATTTTAAAGGTATTCATAACATGATCTGGAGCAATAGATAAAAGTGAATCAATTTATAAATGTTTATTGTTTTCAACGTATGAATCCATTTATAGTGGCAATTAAACATAATAGGCATGAGATATTTCTTTAGTTATCTCTAAAGTGCACTTGAATTTGTTTTAGATCATTTGACTTGACGTTATGGTGCCTTGGAAGCCTGCCTAAAATCAGTGTCCTTGAGAGGTGCCTTCAAAACACTGTCTGTGATTATAATAATTAATGAAAACTGAAATCTAAAATTAAAAAATTTAATTTAAAATAATAAAAGCAGAACTGAGGAAAAAGTGAAACTAAACTATACATTTTCATCACTCCAATACTAATTTAAATAAAAATGGCCACAAATGAATTACCAGTTAGTGCATTAACTTTGGCAGCCCTAAAATAATAAAACTACATTAAATAATAAAAAAAAATTACTTACTGACTTACTTTATATTTGAAAATATAATAACAACCCTGCTGTGAAGTCACTACTGACTGAGCTGTAAGGCACAACGTGTGTGTGTGTGTGTGTGTTTGTGTGTCTGTGTGTGTGTGTGTGTGTGAGATTGCTAAGTACATTAGCGTTAAGTGTGTGTAGGTGTTGTGTGCTAGTGAATGATGTGATAGCACGTCTCCTAGAGTCTCAGTAGCCAATTATCTCGAGCTATCAGCATGTGTATGTGTGTGCTTAAAAGCAAAGTCCTGTATCCCATCTGCAGCTCTTATATAAAGTGGTTGATGGCGTCTTTCAATGACCAGACATGGCATGCGATGGACAGACAACCCTGCTGTGTGTTTGTGTGTGAGGGGTTGATTAATGGACAGACTCAGGCTCAGATGTCACTCAGGATGCAGGTGTTAGTCTGATAAGTTGACTGCATCCACTGCAAAGCCCTCTCATTATCCTCTTGAAAGAGTGAGATGGAAGATGTGGAGGCAGCTACATCAAATAAATAGGAAAATCTTCATGCCAGTTTCTTAGCAAGATAGTAATTCGGTTCGGAAAGGAATAGTTCAGCCAAATATTGTGTCATCATTTGTTCACCTTTATGTTCTTCCAAACCTGGATGGCTTTCTGTCCTCCACCGTACAAAAGAGAATGCTTGAAAAATTATACTAGTTGCTCTTTTGCATACTAGTAATGAACTACTGAAGCTTTAAAACAATGCAAAAGCACTATAAATGTATCATAAAATCGTCCATACAGGATTTTCAATAAATAACAACTCAGAGGAATATTCCACCCAGAAATAAAGATTCTGCTATCATTTACTCATCCTCACATCATTCCAAAACTGTATGACTTTCCTCCTTCTGTGAAACATAAGAAGATATTTTGAAGAATGTTTGGAACCAAACAATATTTACTTCAATTGTGTGGATAAAAGACATTTCTCTTAAATGCATTTCTCCAAATATCACCATCTTGTATGTTTCACAAAACGAGCAAGTCATGCTTTAATTATGAATTCAATATGAATATACAACCCATTTTTATGATACGTTTATTATGCTAACTTCTGTGTTCATTTTTAAGCTTAAAAGCTCCAGTCCCAGTATTCCACAGTATTCAAGATTTTAAATTTTGTGTTATACATTGTGAAAGTGTAAATAATGACAGATATTAGCATCCTAGAACAATACAGTGATTTCAAGTTTTAGACTAGGGGCAACAAACATAATTACAAAATGAAAAATAACTGCTCCAAATCATACAGAAGCTCACAGAGGCCATACAATATATATAGTATATATATATATTTATTTTTTATTTTTTATTTTTTTTTATTTTTATTTTGGTATGTTATGTTTTTTTCCTCTAAAGTTATACTGTATTACTGAAAAAAGACAGAGAAATAGCAAAACAACAGGTGTAAAGGCACCCTTTAAAAGGCCTGTTGGATGCCAGCTGAAGGATCACTCTCACCCTTAAGAAAGTCAAATCACAAACCAGATCTCTTTAAAAACCCAATTGTGACGAGTGGGGGCGGGGCCGAGAGCCGTGGGAACGGAGCGAGGCTGGTGGAGTAATTGATAATGAGCGACACCTGCACCACTCACCGGTCTCGAGTCCCACGGAGGAGCTCTGGAAGGACAAAAGGAGGTGTGATGACAGTGAAAGACGAGAGAGGACCAGGCCTGGATTTTATTTATTTATTTATTTTTTAACGTAAGATTTTAATAAAATAAATAAACACACAATGAAAGTAAAGCGGCAGCCCCTCGCGGATGACTGCCACACACAAAATAAAATCCAGGCCTGGTCCTCTCTCGTCTTTCACTGTCATCACTCCTCCTTTTATCCTTCCGGAGCTCGTCCGTGGGACTCGAGACCGGTGAGTGGTGCAGGTGTCGCTCATTATCAATTACTCCACCGGCCTCGCTCCGTTCCCACGGCTCTCGGCCCCGCCCCCACTCGTCACACCAATATAATCCCCAACATTTCTCATCAAGTCCAAATGATTTAAGCTATGCCATCTACATTCGTTTTCTTAATGCATGCCATTATGCAATTAAATATTCAGAGCTCTGAACTTCTTACAGACACAAATTTTAAGTATAACTTCAAGTTTAGCAGAACAATGGGGTAGAACTTCAAGTTTTTCTCCATTTCGGTCTCACTGTCCTTCACAACTCAGCTTTAACAATAGGAAAAAGGCAATACACTATTGAGTGTCACAATGGCCATTTCCTGCCAAGTACATCCTATCGTCTGCTCAGCCAATGAACCGAGATGTTAGATGTCACGTTTTAAAGATCAATCTCCACTGAACCACACAAGTTACATTTCAAAGTGACATTCTCAGAGCACCGTGACATATGACACCAAGTGAACAGAAAAAAGCGATGACGATTGTGCCGACTAATCGTTTTCTTTATCTTAGCGTAACCGTGAAGGGCAGACAAACTGTTTAACGCCGTTCATCTGTGAGGTATTTGGCACAGACGAGGACTGGAAAGTCTCTGCAATGCCCGTGACTGTATCCTTCATGCTTTCTAGAGTATGAAATGACACTTCAGCCTCTGTCAGATTAAAGCAAAAGCAGAAGATGGGTTTGATAACCTTTAACTTTGCTCACATTCAGTATTTTTTTTTTTGCCCTTCTGAATGTCCATTTTCCTATGTATGCAGCATATGGCCTTTAAACATTCTTTGGATCTGCACTGCTCGACTGGAAGAGCTGTGTTTGGCTTCAATCCCAGAATGCATAGCGCTCTGCACAGACTGTGTCAATGAGTATGTGTTTGTTTTAAACAACCTAATATCGTAGGTCAACTCCAGACACAAATTTACCATACTCTAAGACTAAAAGAAGTTTTTAATGGAGATGTTCCAGGAAAACTGCAGGTTAATGCAAAACTAAAATAACATAGGTCTGGACAAGCTTTCCTGTTATGCTAATATGGCTCTTTTGGTTAAAATAGCCACTCCTGATTATATTAAACACAACATGTTTTTTATACAGCATGGAGATCTTTAATCATGGCTGACACGCTGGATGGGTTTCTAGACCTGATTAGCGCTCGCGGTTTTGACTCATCCTTCAGAATAGGTTATTTTGGTCATTTTGCACGATGTTAATATAGCTTTTCTGGCAGGTTAGGCCTCTGTGTGGCGTCTGGATCCCTCACAGCTCAGGTGCTGAAGAGCGGAGCGGTGATGACCATCTGCAGAGACTTCAAACAAACTGCCATCTGCTTCAGATTACCGCAACCAAAGCAGCCCACCAATAAACCAGCCAGAAAGAGAGAGAGAGAGAGAGGTGGCATGCATACAGCTCTCATCAATCACTTTCACTTCTTCTCACAGACTCCTAAAAACTCTCTCGCACCTGTGTTGTGGACGCAGTTGCTATCAAAAACACCATTTTGCTTTCCTTATTAAATTGTATTTTACTTGTTGGCACTCTGAGTGGAATAAATGCCCATAGTTGAATGTGCTATTGTTTTAAGCGTATGGAAACCGCTAAATGTAATATATCTATCAGTCTGCTTAGGCTCATATTTGTCCCAGTGAAGGTTCTCTCAACACTCACTCGACAAATGGTTGTTATGGTGCCATTTCAGGTGCATTAATGGAAATGAAACATCTGTTCGCTCGCAGATGTTAATTAGCGGTGATAAATCAGTGGTTAGAGAGCTCCTCTGAGATGAGATGTCTCATTCTACCAACTCCACGGTCATCAGAGTCATTGCTTTCTTACTATGGCACTGGAGTGTAATGAGGCCACTAAGTTCATCAGAATTACTCTGTTTGAGGAATGAAACAAACCCCAAAACAGACAAATAACCTCTTCCTGGCATTAGTGCACTATTTGTCAGAGATGCACTATAGTAAATTGTAAAGCCCTTTTCCAAATGGCACACTTGATATGGACTTGTGGTATCACAACCTTTGTATACTCCACAAGGTCATTTTGGGTCTCATTTATCAATTTTATCATTCACAAAGCTACTCACTAGTGCCCCTATTGTGCACTTTTATCAAACTTCATATTTTGATTAAATGCATTTTTTTTAAATAAATTAAAGCTTTTATTCAATAAGCATTCAATTGACCAAAAGTTACATTAAAGTCTTTTACGAAAAGAGCTGTTACAAAAACAGCCATTTTAAATCATTCTTGTTGTTTTTCCTTTGTATACTCCACAAGGTCATTTTGGGTCTCATTTATCAATTTTATCATTCACAAAGCTACTCACTAGTGCCCCTATTGTGCACTTTTATCAAACTTCATATTTTGATTAAATGCATTTTTTTTAAATAAATTAAAGCTTTTATTCAATAAGCATTCAATTGACCAAAAGTTACATTATTTACGAAAAGAGTTGTTACAAAAACAGCCATTTTAAATCATTCTTGTTGTTTTTAACTAAAATGATCCCGGTCTCCGCAAAAATGTTAAGCAACACAACTCTTTTTAACATTCATAATAATAAAAAATGTTCCTTGAGCAGTAAATCAGCATATTAGAATGATTTCTGAAGGATCATGCAGCTTTGCATCACAGGAATAAATTAAATTTTAAAATATATTCAACTAGAAAATAGTTCGTTTTGATCAAATAAATGCAGCCTTGATGAGCATAAGAGACTTTAATAAAAAAAAAAATTTTTAAAGCCTGTAAAGAAAACAGACATTCTTCAAGAAAACAAAAACAAAAACATGAAAGGTATAAAAACTCACGGGCCAAAAAAATACCTAAATTTAATAATTCGCTATAAATATAATCGGATAATCTAATAAAAAACAAATGATCTGAATTACTCAATTAAATCTGTTAAACACACCAAAGCTGTATGAATGTGACTAAGACTGAAGTACAATGAAAGCAGCTCTTTTACGTGTTTTTCCTGCCAGTGACATTTACCTGATTTAACAATGCATGCTGAGTGTTTCTTTTGGCATTCTTTGCTCTATGTTTACTCAGCTGGGGTTATTCTCTTATGTAACATTCATGCAAATTCCAGCACGCAGCGGATTTAAAGTATAAAAGATTAAATTAAATTTACCCACTTCTTCGCATTATTTGTTTACAGCATTATGCATACAGACACGCATACAAACATGGCATTAAAGAGCTACATTTAAGTCTCATGTCCATATGTCTTTCTATAGCTTCACGCAAAGATACTCAAAACTAACATTGCAGTGTATACGTACATTAGCTGAGAAACTGTGATTAAAATGCAGCTAACAGCACTGACATGTGTGGAGGTGTTTTATATAGAGTGAGCTGCTTTCCTGCACTCAACAGTGCAAGTTTATGGGAAGTCTTGAAATAATTGCAGAGATGAAACGCCTGGACAAAAAGTCTTGACCCTTATCAGCTGACTAACAATACATCCAGCGATCAGCCTGCCTTGTGCGGTCTGATTTTATTACACTGACAAAATATGAATGCAACTATTCATGCCTGCCGCCTGCGCAAATCTGCTGGATTAAATCAGCAAACATAGTCAGAGTTAATCAGAGCCTCAGAGTACAAAAAATAAAAAATAGAGATAAAGCTTAAAATAAGAATGTTACTTTGTGAGATATAATAACAATCTGTGAGAAATACAGTCACAATTGTTGAACAAGTCATTGTGAAAAATAATGTAATAATCACCTTATTTACTTACTTAAACTCTGGGATGGATGAACAAGCTTCCATAAAAATAACTCAAAAACTTAAACTTTATGTGTGTGTGTGTGTGTGTGTGTGTGTGTGTGTACACACATACATACTGTATATAAAGTCTTTACAAAATACAAGTCTTTATAACTATCACAGTCTCTTAATAGTCATACCAGGATTAAGGGAAAAATGTTGACTGGATCAGTACTTCTGAATCGTTTTTTTAGGCAGGATTTTAATGTCAGCTACGCCAACCATCATCCAAGGATATAAAGAGATGGTGAAAGGAAGAAGACTGCATGAAGCAAAGAAGTAAGGGATCTTGTAAAAGACAATCTGACACCAGTTCTGCGGTGTTCTTCAGAAACTTGCTACCAGTCAATGTGCTTTTAATTCCTGTGCAGGGTGAACCTGATCTCTGTCCTGACTCTGGCCTTGGCCTATAGTGAGTGAGTGAGAGTGGAGAGTGTATCAGTGATCAATAGAGCACAAGAACAAACTTACTCACTGCTGTTTACTGAATCACACGAAACCTTACGGCTAGTTTATCAGTGTCTTATGATATCCTATGATTTATAATTGCTGTGTTTTTGTGTAGTTTCAATAATAAGTAAATAATTTCCACATTTAAAGTCCAATCAAGCTGTTATACACTTTTTTGGATTTTTCTCTTTCTTTACATCTTTCTTGTAAAACTAGAAGAGTTCGATTGATATTTCTGCCTCAACAGATATTGGAAGACCAGTGGACCTAAATAAATAAGACTGACGGCATTCAACTACATTTTCTGCTCTATTATTTGCCTCAGAAAAAAAAGAGAGCTTTTCTTTAGCAAGGCCAATGAAATACACATGATATTGTGATTGTATGAAACAATCAGCGTAGGAAACGGAATGGTTACGATAGCAAGACGTTTGAATTAAATCATCTTTGACATGCACTGAGAGGTTCGCTGTGGTTTCCAGAGTGCAGCTCTGAAAAGTCGCCAAAATCCTGTCAAACTGCACTTGTCTTACGCAAGCTAACATTCCTAGAGTTTAATCTGGGACAGAGTTTACACACTCAGCACTGCTTTAAAGCTCGTTAGTAATAATATATTACTAACTAAATAATATTTAGTTAGTAATATATTAATAATATTTTTCTCATTATGTTTTTTTGTGCCTAACATGATTGCTGAGGTGAAACAAACTATAATCTTGTGCAATTCTGTCTACAGATGAGTCAACTAGACAGGCAGTAAAGTAGTCATTTTTTACATTTTTTTTTAGCTTTAATGATTTTCAGCCGTTTTAGCACACTAACAGTAACTGTAAAGACCCAGCCGCTAGCCAAAACACTTTCTGACATCTTGAGCCTCTAAATTCATACCTTTAAAGGAAGGGAAAAATTAAAATTTGCTTAAAATGTACTCACCCTCGAGCTGTCCAAGATGTGGATGAGTTTGTTTCTTCATCAAAACAGATTTGGAGAAATTTAGCATTACATCACTTGCTCACCAATGGATCCTCAGCAGTGAATGGGTGCCGTCAGAATGAGAGTCCAAACAACTGATAAAAACATCACAATAATCCAGTTAACGTCTTGTGAAGTGAAAAGCTGTCTGTTTGTAAGAAACCAATCCATCAGAGGCATTTTAACTTCAAACCAAAATATGAGTCCTAAATAATCCATAATAACGTTTTCTAAAGTGAAAAAATCTCCTGTTGTTTAGATACATATTTGTTTAGATTTTTTTTTTTTTTGGACTGTTTCCACTTGTAAACAGTGCTTGATCTGTGCATATTTCTCTCCTAATTCAGATGAGATGAAGGGGGTATTATGGACAGAGAACACATGTGTTGTAGCCAAAAGCAAGAATTTGAAGTTAAAAATGTCAGTGGTGGATTTGTTTCTTACAAACACACAGTATTGGACTTCACAAGACATTAATTGATGCATTGAAGTGGTGTGGATTATTGTGAAGTTTTTATCAGCTGTTTGGACTCTCATTCTGACGGCACCCATTCACCATTCAAGTGATGTAATGCCACATTTCTCTAAATCTGTTCTGACGAAGAAACAAACTCATCTACATCTTGGATGCCCTGAGAGTAAGGAGATTTTTAGCAAATTTTCATTTTGGGGGAACTATTTTTATAAAGCAATGCTGCTACAGCCGCATACAATGAAAAAAAAAATCAACGATAAATTTCAAGACAATTATTGTTGGGCACAGACTGTTTGATGTTTGATGCTTTTTAGGTTACATCAGGTTAGTGTTATTGCAAATGACATTGTTTCTCTGTGTTGAGTGATCCACGAAGAGCTTGTGCTGCCCTGCCACAACCTTTTACCCACAAACCCTGGGAGCACAGGGTTAAATGTCAGGCCAATGTTTTTTTTTTGAGTGGGGTTGATTGTCATGTTATTCAAAATATCTGTTAGGTGAGTAAATTAGTTAAACGAGTGAGAAAAAAAAAACTAATCTGTCACAAAGATACTGTTCACCATTCAACAGATATTGCATCATTCACAAGCTTCAAACATTATAGATAGTTATAACCAAACATAATTCAAAATTGAGTATTCTTTCATCTTCCAAAACATCTGCATAGCGATGCTCAGCAATGGCAGGTTTCTGCTAAAAGGCACCCTTCGTCATCTTTGATGTCAGCGACACGAGCGGCCTTCCCAGAGCTCCTACTGACCCTAAATCAACAAGCATTTACCCATAACGCATGATCAAGACGGGGCAGAACTGAATACAGATGAGTCCATGCAGGAGCTGTAACTCAATCCCCAACCATCTGACCCTTGAACTCAAAAAAACTCCATCAGAAAAATCAATTCAGCTAATTATGAGTCCAATACAGGCAGATTATTTGCTCTTTATTGATGATTTTGCTTTTTAAACACATGCGAATATCACACCTAATTTATCTATCTTAATTTACACCTAATATCACAAAATTAATGCTATTCTATTCACAATGTCTGAGCCACCTTGCCACCTTGTAAGGTAATGGTATAGGGATCTTTCCAAAATCATATGTGATCATATTTTATTTAATACTTTTGTTTATTATTATTTTGTAAACAGTTATGTGCTTTAGGGTGTTTTGTGTGATATATTTATTTTAAGGTTATACATTTTATTTTAATGTTTATTGCATTATTTTAGTGTAATTTGTGTTACCCTAATGGAACCTTTTTATCATTGTGGGTGGAATAAAGGAATTCTCTGTATCTACAGGCCCATATTGTTCGGATCTTAAACCAGCTGTGGCCTGTAATGTCAGAGATGGTGGTACTTGGAAAATTAAGATGCTTCCTAAACAGACATACAAATGTATCCTGTGAATGAAGCCATCACTCCACAGGTGTGTGTGTGTGTGTGTGTGTGTGTGTGTGTGTGTAGAGCGTGTCGTGGCAGCGCTCCGGTGAAGAGATACCGGGCATAAATCAGGTGTGAGCTGCACAGGTAGTCATTACACCATCAGAGGTAACAACTGTTTCTCTCTCCATCATACATTCCTCCTTCCCTTCTTCCCTCAGGACACTATCAATATTCCTCTCTTGTCACTGGCTTAAAGGAAGCTGCTCTCTCTCTCTTTCTGTCTGTCAGCGCTGCCGTATACATCTGGAGCAGCGTAATTGCCCTGTAATATTCTGCCAAACACACCTTGTACCTCCTTGATATCTCAATCCTCTACTTTTTTCCATGACATTTGTTTTGAGAAGTCAGTCCTGACAGCTCCTGCGTTCAAACGCGCACAAACATACCTGTGTGTGTTTCTGTAGCTTATATGCAGATAAATGATTCAAATCAGTCATAGCTCAAATAATTATGTCCATTACATTACAAAATACAGTTTTATCAATATTTACATGCTGTCAAAGTCTTCTTCTCCTTTTTTTTTTTTTTTTTTTTTTTAATAGAATTTTTTTAAGAAAGGACACATTAAATTAAACAAAAGTGACATTAAAAACATTCATAATGATAATCAAATAAATGCTGTTCTTTTGAACTTTCTATTCATCAAAGAATTCTGGGGGGAAAATGTCTCAATTTCCAGAAAAAAATATTAAGGTACAAAAACTGTATAAAAAAAAGTTTGTTTTCAGCTCTGATAATAAAAAAAAAAAGTTTATTCAGCAATCGACATAATGAATAATTTCTGAAGGATCGTGTGACACTGAAGACTGGAGGAATGATTCTGAAAATTCAGCTTTGCATCACAGGAATAAAATACATTTTTAAATATATTAAAATAGAACACAATAACTTAAAACTGTAATAATATCTCACAATATTACTTGCAAAAACGTTAAAAATCTTGCAGACAAACGGTACTATTTATATATTTTGTCAGAATGCATTTCCCAGAATAAATTCTACTTCCTGTCATTCCAATTCAACTTCCTGTGGAGTATGCCCAATTCAATTGAATGTATTTGTTTTTCATGTCCATCTGACCACTTCTATCTGCTTACACTGATATTTATTGCTAAAATGAGAATATTGGTGTGCATCAATTGATACTAGACTTGATACTAGGACAAAGAAAACTTAAATTTAGTAGCAAGAATCACAACTGGCCTCTAGTTTTCCACTGGTTTCTTGTGATAGGTGCTCCAATTTGTTCTGAGTATTAAATAAACCATGAAGCTTCAAAAACTCTCAAACGCACAGTCTGAAATATTCATCAGCTTTGTTAACAAAGAGAGAGCGAGAGAGCATGTGCTCTTATAAACTCAACAACAGAGCCGAGAATAATAGATAAGAAACCAACACAATATTTCCCTGCTCATTTCTTCCTTTTCAACGATAAATTCATTCAAGCAGAATACTGTAGAACAACCATTCCACATGAAGATCATATAATTATCTATATCCGTCTTTTCTCCTCTCCACAGGCTTTTGGTAAACCGCAGGCTTGCCATAAGGAATCCGTGAACCCTGAGTGCCGGATTCACCGCGGGAGAAAATAACACAAAAACACTAAATGCAACTACTGATGATGATACAACCACAAATTCCTCAAATACTCAGATCTCAGCTGGAGCAGAAGCAACATTATACGGTTATGATAATTCTGCTTGAAATGGTATGTGCTTTCGTTCCAGGTCTCATAAATCATATTTTTGTCTTTGTCCTGTAGAGGACACGGTCATCGTGTGTCCTGCGTCCACTGGGAGAGTGTAAGATACATTAGTTAGTTTGAGTCAGGACATGTGTGCACTCATATCTGCAAACATGTGCACTTTCTGGGAACATGAGTGGACTGACCTACAGCAGAGTCTGTATTATGGGTTGTACATGTAGTCAATTAATTCTACCACTATACGATGCTATAGGTCTGTATAAAATCATACATTGTACTTGTCAGTTGCACAAAATTAATGTCTTCAAAACTGTTCAGTATCATATGCATATACTCTATATATGGTATTATACTCAACTTTACCTGAAGAAAGTGCAGCTAAAGCACTTTCAATTCACTAAGCATATTAAATACATATTATTGGTTTTGTGTTAAAGCGCCAGCTTTTCACAGAAAATGTGATGCTGTAATGATGAAATGAGCAGTGAGCAATACTAAACAAAGGAGATGAATATAAAACATTTCAGATCAGAGTCCAACCGAACACGTGGTAGCTGGGCAAAATCATCTTTACCTTCATAAGTTGGCAGCCAGCATTGGTAAAATATGCAAAATCAGAGCCAAGTAGCAAAACTGTGGCCCAATTTAGTCTCGACATCTTCCAAAAGACTAGAAGGACACATGAATGACTGAGGCAACCACACTAATTTCTACCAACAAGACCATCTAGACCTTGCCCATCAGGCCAGACTCGTTCTTTTGTGGCCTTCAGGTCATATGGTGACTTCAAATCATGTAAGATCAAATGTAGAAGTTGAATGCAAGTCGTAATTATGAATGGGATTTTCTTTAGTTTCCAAGTTGAGAGCATCACTGAGAAAACACGTAGGATGCAATAAATTATTAAAATTAATGTTTTTTTTTTCTTTTTTTTAATGAAACTAAGTTGCATATACAAAACACCATAGTGTTGTACAACTGTGATAGAATATATGATTACATTTACAGAACATTTATAAATTGAATAAAAGCATAAAAAAGCAAAAACATACCCTATGCACATTCTTTAGTCATCATTTTGTAGACGTAGAGTTAAAAAATGAATTAAAAAAATATTTTGAATTAAACTTTAAAAAATGTATTTTATGTAGAAAAGGTACATCATCATCTTGATCCGACCAAAGTTATTCGAACACAACTGATGACGTAATTGCTCAATATTTTTATGGGATGAATTTGCCATCATTATCTCTGGCCGCATGTGAATGTTAAACACCTGAAAATAAAATAAAGTAAAATAAATCGGTTAAAACAAAAGAAATAAATATGAAACTTAACTAAAATTTACATTAATTGTAGTTTTCCTAAACTCATAAGTAGCAGTATTTAAATATACGATTCTAAGCAAAGACACTCATTTATATAGACAACACCCAGCTGAGCATAATCTATCTGATTTGAACCTCTCATGCTCTTTCTGTCTGTTCCATTAACCCACTCCACCTTTGACCTGCCTCAGCTCGAAGCAGAACATCTCTGTTAATAGATGCTCTTGTATGGTTAAAGAGCTCCAGCGATTACCACTACAGGAGGGCATTCTGGAAAGAAAAGATCACTTTCTGCTTGTCTTGGCCGTGGCGGGATGCACAGGAAGAGAAAGCGGTATTACTCAAGACTTCAGCACTGATAAATGAGTTCTCCCATCAGCCCAGAAACAGTCATTTCCATTTCATTGCACTCCACATGTGGTTGTCACCGCCATCCGCGGCCGTGCCCCGAATCAGACAGAAAGCCCTTGTTGTCGAACCCAGAGCAAAGACGGATCCCGTGTTGGTGTTCTGGCACGATGTGGTTCATTTAGGACTTGTTTACTTGTGTAAAGTGATTATTAATTAGGTTTATAAAGGATTAAACTGTCGTTTATTTTCTCCCTTTAAGATGCAATTAATTTGTGCGTGTGGATTTGTGTGTGCGATTGTGACCTACTGACCTTGACTTCCTCAGCAGGGCACCGCATGCACTATTGACCAAACGATGGAGGAGATGAGAAATCCTGATTGGAGAGGAGCCCTTACCTTGAAAACACAAGCACACATGCTTCAGGCGGTGAGGTTATCTGAGGTCACGCTCTATTGTAAAGTATGTGTGAGGAATTCACTCCCTCTCTAACCTGATCTGAGGCAGCTTGACCTCCGAGAAACGCCGTCCAGCGCTGAATCTCTCAGATCAATCATAACAGCAGCACTGCGTGACTCTCGTTCAGATGTGAAGTCATGGGATATGAGATATAACTGTGCCTGGAGTGTGTGTCTGTGCGTACTTGTGATTATGAGGCTGTGGCAGAGATATGGGGTCAGGTTGTTTAATCTATATTATATCGCATGTATTGAACTCTTGTGTTTAACCCTTAAATGGTTTTTGTATCCTGAGGGAGATAGATATTGGAGAGCCTGGGGGAGGAACAGTGAGTGAGACAAAAATAATATACTCTGGTATCAAAACTCCATCTTTATCTAAATATAAAATGATAAGATAAAAACTATAACATTTAAAATAAAAAGCAGTATTTTGAAGACTATTTATGTTCCATTTAATGTGGTAATAGCAAATCATTTTTATGGTATTTTGTGAATAAACGATGGCAAAACAAAAACATCTGCCATTATATTAAATAATGGAATGCTAATTTGAAGACAATGAATTGAATAAATTATATATCTTGCATTCTGTGCCATAGTCAATCAAGGATTACTTGAAGGGATTGTTCACCAAAAAATTAGTCATCTACTCACCACATACCTTTTTCATACACTATCATACACCTTCAGAAGACGTGAAATATACTCTCTTTTTGGAGCTTGACAAGACCATGGTAAACATAAACTGTCATTGTATGGAAAAGCAGTCTGGACGTTCTGCTAAACATCCTTTTGTGTTTACCTGAAGGGAAAAAAATCATACTTGGTTTGACTGACATGGAGAGAGGAAGACAGAACTATTTTAAACTACTGTGTAAATTATTTCTTTAAATAATAAAGTAATTTTCTTTTCTTGGCTGCACAGTTAAGTAGAAATTAAAAGTTTATTTCAACACCATGGTCATTTTAAATATCATCATATGCCGTAAACAAATTACCTACAGTAAGACATTGCAAAAATACAAAAATAATGTAATTTACTCAGTGAAATTTAAATGCTTGGTTAAATATGTAATCTCAAAAGAGAATTCTACGTAAATAATCCTAAAGCACGCACAATCTCATGTACAAATAATATAAATATTTACATACATTCAACATGAATGCAATTTTATTCTTGGTTAAAATTAAAGCGCAATGAACTGGTGTTATGTTGCTTTGAAAAACGTCCCCAATCCAGACATTTTTAGACTGGAAAAATCTTTGTTTTGAACATTGCTTATAGATTTACAGGAATATAATTTTAGTATACCATACCTTGCCCAAAGGGGCTTTAACAAAACTAATAGATTCTGATGTATTTTCAAGATCAATCAAGATGACTGGTGTTCAAGTGGGCATTTTTGCAAAAGGTTCATTTTTAAATGGTAAAGAATCTGTGCGTCACTTTTTTTAAGGGACTGGTCCAAACGAAAACAATATTTCTGAAAGATTTTTTGCTTGACTGGTCAAGAGATGATTAATTTCTGTCTTTGTATTTGGTTTAGAGTTAATTTTAATCCACATCCAGAGGCTCCATGGGCATTGTGACCCGTCTAACCTCACACTCGATTCCAGGCCTCATTGGCACCTCTAGTGGTGGCGTCGGTTCCTGCTCTTGCGGAGCTCTTGAACATGCTTCCATTTGCCATTCTGTTTTTGCTTCTTCTCTTTGTGCCAGAGCGTTTCGCAGTACTCATCCAGAGAGCGCACAGGAACACTCAACCTGCGCAAGTAGTCCTTATAGCGCTGACGAGGTTCGGTCACAGGCGGATTATCTGATGATTCCCGTGTAGCAGGTTGGTGTGCTTGGATCTGCCCGCGGTCCAGGACGTGAAGAGAGAGGTGGAGGAGGGTACGGGTGAAGCTGTGCTCCTGGGAGGTGCAGAAGTATGAACCTGCGTCGCTACGCTGGAGCCAACGAATCAGCAAACCTTGCTCGGTTATCAGCACACGCTCATCTGGTTTGATCTGCAACAAATACACAGAATTACTGATTCTTTCATAAAAATCAACCATATCAACAAATACTTTCTTGGACACACACAACAGCTTAATCACAGCCAAACAGTGATTTTATGTGTCACTTGCTGGGTTTATTCTCATAAATCATTCTGCCCAGGATCCCACAGCGAGACTCCTTCAAGGTGAGAGATCAGTCTTTAACCTTGCGCTCCATTTCCTGCTGACCTCACATTACACCATCTGATTGATCATTAGAATCTAATTAGATAAATTAAACAAGCTGACCACATGTTAATGTTAATAAGGGAGAAAGACAGAAGAAAAAGGGGGCAGAGTAGTGTTATGCCCTTGGTCTTGTGATTTCAGGGTCTACTTTCAGCTTAAAGTGTTTGCATGATCTATTGCACTGATCTATATCCAAGGTGTCCATCTTTCTGGTGACCTCTGACATAGGAAGTGCTCTGTGTTCACTGCACACAAACCTGTTTGTGAAATCTGGTTAATTCATATGAATCAAAAAATTGTTCGTCACTTTGATTCACTTGATTCATCATTTAAAAAGTCCCTGTGTTTTTTTTTTTTTTTTAAGTGCAAAAAAAAACATCTTCCAAATCAGGTCTTTACCCATATATGATAAACCTATAATAACGATTTATATTTTAGAAGTGCCTGGACAGATTTCACAGGAAATTTCATATTATTATTCATTATTCATATTATTTGCATGCTATTTGCCCATCTGTGTAACATTGTGTTCCTACACAGAAAAAAGTAGCTCAGCCTCAGGCTGTGGGTAGCGTGAAGCTGAAAGTTTGTTGTCATAACAAACAAGAAAAATTGACCATGGATCATTCAAAATGACAAATTTTCAAAATGTTTGTAAAAACAGCAACAAAAAAAGACGAGATGTTCTATATCCATCTGTGCACTGGTGCCTCGAACCACATTTATCCATGCAACGTTATTTAGTAAGAGTCATGCAGATTTAGTTTTAAATCATAATGGGTCAAAGTTATACAGTGTAGTTTTAAAGGCTGCTGATGTCACAATCTTTTTGATTTAGTTGTATAAATAAAGCAGATTTAGCTTTGACACAATCTGTATTATTAAAAGCGCTATATAAATAAAGGTGACTTGACTTGACTTGACTTTATTATAAATTTAGGTTCAAGGCTGATGCACTTAAGCAAAGAAAGATCTCTTTTCACAGATTTCGATTTAGTCAAATTAATCAGTTTTGCTGAATCATTTAAAATAACTGATTCAAAATAACAATTTATTCATAAATCAGTCATCTCCACCATTTTAAATCATGCTAATATTTTCTAATATTTTCTTTCTGTAAATATCAGTTTTCCATCTCTTCACCTCCCTTCCCTTCCGTTCCAGGCTGCTTATTCTTTCTCTCTTAAATTTTTTTCTGTTATCCGTGTTTTTGAGCCTACTGATTTCTCCTGCTAGTCATGCTGTTGTCGTGGACTAAATCAATACAGATGTGCAATAATAAGAGGAGGGAAAGAAAGCTTCAAAGCATACTGAATCCCTGTAAAACGCACACAAACCGCTTACCGCTGCATCGTCTTATGCTAATCTCTCTGCCATCTAAAGGACGCTTCAAGGAAATGCAATAGCCATAATTGCACCAAACAACTCTTTATATACTTGCATTTTAAATTTGGAGTGTGACTTTTAAGTGATACCTTGCAGAAACGTGCCAGGAATGAGAGGAAATAGGGCGGTTTCGCACTGTCTGCAGCACCTGTGACAGCTGGAACTAAATCAGAAAGGCTAAGGGCACATGAGTGTCAAGATGAAACGCGTGTGTATGTCATGGAGATGTTCTGGTGTGTGGGTGTGTTTTAAGTGAATGTGTGTGTCTGTGTTTCGTATATCGGCAGTATATCACGGCGTGTAACTCCCGCTGAAGGTTTTATTGGAGGGCAGGAGGAAACTGGCCTCTGATCACAGATGCAGGTTTAAGTGCAGCATCGGTCTCAGTGCCGGGTCAAAGGTATTAAAACCATGATACGAGGCCTCTGTCTGTCTGCGGCCCCTCCGCACACTGCTGGGTCTGGCTGTGGGTTTTGAGAAAAAGAGAGAAGGTCTGGAACCTTCAACACAGGATCTGTATCACATCTCAAACACTAGTTGGCCTGCCGGTGACCCACAGTCCTATGGGAAATTATATTTAGTTGTAAAAAGAGGGTAGTGAAGAGCGTGGAAAAAATGGGTAGAGGGATGGAGGGAAAAAGAGGGAGAGAAGGCATGAATGAGTGAGAACAGCCCTGTTTAGAATTGGTAGTCAATAACAGGTTCTTATTCATATTTTTTAAATAATACTGGCAAGATTTTCATGACGTTTGGTTCTGTTAATAGTTCCAGAATGTCAGCTTGTCATAATAAAATATGCTGCATACTTAATGCTTTTAAACTTTAGACTAAAACTTCGCTGTTGTCATGTCGGCCCTGCATCATTTGGATTTTATTTGAAATATCACCTTTTCAAAAATGTAATTATTCATATTACTTCGAATTAGCATACAGTAAATCTGTTAATCGTGAAAACAATTCAATTGAATTAGTTGAACATGGTTCAAATATGGCTAGATCAAGCAAGATTAATTTAGTTTTAAAATGTATGAGATTGGTTTTCATAATAATTTTGATTTATTGATGATAAATATATAAACCTAGTTAAAGCATATTTAATACACATTCAGGGTATTAGCACTATGACTTGAGTCAAGTCAAGTCACCTTTATCTATATAGCGCTTTTAACAATACAGATTGTCAAAGCAGCTTTACAGTATTAAATAGGAAAATAGTGTGTGATAATGCAAAAGGACAACAGTAAACACTCAATTTTCAGTTAAACTTACTCTTTCTTGTTTCATTTATGCAATTAAAATACATAAATCTTAACATAGGCCTAATTATTTTTAAGAGTGTATCACCTGTGCATGCCTTTAGACTTTTTTTTTTTTTTTTTTTTTTACAACAAAATCAATCCAAGTCAGTTTAGGCATTTTTTAAGAATTACGTAACAAGTTAATTGTTTTTATAGAATTGTTAAAGAGCTAAAATCAGAATTAGAACCAGAATAAAAAATTTCTCTACAGTTCCCATCCCATAGTTCTCTTGTTATGTTCTCATCTATGTGGGATATGAAGGGTCCATTCTGTTATTGCAACCAGATATCTGTTTACTCTGATTCGATAAACATTCACACAAACACCCAAGTGCTGTTTTCTCTTCTATCATTCATTATTGTCTTTTACAAGGTGAAGTGTGGGCTGATATTTTAAGATTGCACCACACGTGTGAGATTGTGCGTGTGTTGCAGGTGTTTTGGGCAGCTGTGTGGTAGGGAGTCGTTTTGTGCTGTGGGAAAGGCAGGAGAAAGAAAGGAGGAGAAGAAAAGCAGGAAGGGAAACTAAAACAAAACAAATGCATCATAGCAGGAGTAATGTTTACTTGAGATGTGGGACAGCAGGATATTTCTAAAAGCAGGAAACGACACGTTTTTTCTCGAATTGCATCTACCCTGTGACATTTGTGCTGAGATTTGTCCTTCTGCTGCCTCCCCAAACGGGTCTTCAAATCTCCTTCTGCTGCCTCCCCAAACGCGTCTTCAAATCAATTCTCTCTCACACACACACACACACACACACACACACACACACACACACATACTCCTGTTGGGACTAATTGTTGTGGTGATGGATCAATAAAAGGATATGCTGATCTACCACTCCAGAGTCAGGTCTTGGCCCCCGTCTATTCATCACAGCTAATAAAGACAAGAGACACCCATGGCACAAGGTTAAATTGACCTCTGTATCCGCACTATGAACTTTCCACTTCACACATAGCTCCATTACTACTCACTTGAAAGGACTGCTGTTCACAAATGCTGCATAAATCTGTTTTAGAAGATAGCACAAATATACTCCCTCGGGCAGTTTAAAGGGACAAAGGTATCTGAAAGATGAATGTATTTGTTTCTAAAGTAAGATATGCATGTCACCCAGGTGCGTGACACACCATTAGAAACTCATAGTTCAGCATCACACACCATGATATGGGTTAAAATGAGAGCCAACTTCTCTCCAAAACGGTGCCAGTCTGAGCGTTTTGCAATAAAGAAATAAAAACAACTAAACTTAATCATTTATGTTACAATTCTGACATAAATGCACATTGTTCTAGAAGGATGGCAAATTCATGCCATACCTTTTACACATTTACTCGAATTGTTATGCAGATAATACAATTTGTAAGGAAAAATGCATTAAATAGCGAGGTATTTCTGGGGAAACTTTTTCAAAGGAAAACACA
>NW_015552592.1:401640-415625 GCF_001515605.1 Sinocyclocheilus anshuiensis | reverse complement strand
GTCCAATCACGTTGATGGATAAAAATAAAATTAAAATAAGCATGTAACGACCACAAACGGAGGAAAATAGCGGAGTAAAAGTACCGATACATCACTTAAAATGTACTCATGTAAAAGTAAAAGTACACAATTTTTAAACTACTCAAAAAAGTACAATTACTGATAAAAACTACTTGATTACTGTAACGTGAGTAATTCGTTACTTCTCACCCCTGGTGACTCCCAATCAACAGCAGTGAAGATGAGATGAGATTAAATGCGTAGGTGTAAAACATTGAATAAGAGAGATGAATCCACAAGTGAAGGTCACTTCTTGACAGCACTGCTGTGTTCTGTATCTCTGTTTGTGTTCCCTCAGTTTCTAAGCCTCAGGCCATTTTCACAATTACCAATAGAACTGTTCCAGTTCCCCTTCAGGAACTCGAGCTGTGTCCGAAGAAAACTAAGGGAACGCCCCCAGCGTGACCACGCTCTGAATCACATGTGTAATCAGTCCAATGGAAGGGCGAGACGTCATAGGCGGGTGACGTAGCGACCAGGAAGCTATAAAAGCACGTGAGGTGGAACCGGCGTCAGCTTTCTGTCATTCAGCGAAGCGCTCTGTGTGTGTCAGTCATAATCTCTATTGTGAGTCCTATTTGGTGTTGTCCGTCATAAAAGAAAGATATAAGCACAATTTCCAAGGCCACAGAGAAAATAAAACATAGCTCAGTCATGAAACTGAAGTTCAGAATGCTCACCATCAAGCAAGTTGTGTCTCAGATCAGATCCGAGGACTGGTTTGTTACGATAGATCTACAGGACGCGTACTTTCATGTCTCCATCCTTCCCACTCACATGAAGTTCCTGAGGTTTGCTTTCAGGGGCGAAGCTTACCAATACCGAGTTCTTCCTTTCGGCCTAGCACTCTCACCCCGCACCTTTACGAAGTGTGTGGATGCCGCTCTGGCTCCACTGCGACTCCAGGGCATCCACATACTAAATTATATCGACGATTGGTTGATTTTAGCTCAATCGGAGCAGATGGCGGTTCGACAGCTCACTTGAAGGACTTGGGGTTAAGACTAAACACCAAGAAAAGTGTCCTTTCTCCATTACAGAGGACCACCTATCTGGACGTGGTGTGGGATTCGACCACGATGCAGGCATGATTGTCTCCTGCTCGGATCGAGTCAATCCTCACGGTAGTCAAGAGAGTCAGAGAAGGCCAGTCACTCACTGTCAAGCAGTTTCAGAAACTATTGGGGTTAATGGCAGCTGCGTCCAACGTGATACCTTTTGGCCTGCTGTATATCAACCACCAAGGAGGCCTGCGTTCGCGCCCCTTGTACAAGCTGGCGCACCAGATCCTTGTGTGGTCCCAGGGTAAAATCCTGTCACTGAGAGCAGTGCATATTCCTGGGTATTTGAATATGGGATTAGACGTCCTGTCGAGGCAGGGGCCGAGGCCTGGGGAATGGAGGCTTCCCCGATCGTTCTGCTCCCGGGAGTTCTGGAGAGAGTGCGCCAGGACGGGGCCCGTCTGTTGTTGGTAGCCCCGTTTTGGCCGGGCCGAGTATGGTTCTCGGACATGATTGCCCTTCTCGACGGCTCTCCATGGGAGATCCCCGTCAGGAGGAACCTCCTCTCACAGGCGGAGGGCACGATATTCCACCCCCCGCCCGGAGCTGTGGAAGTTATGGGTGTGGCCCGAGGGGGCACAGCTCGTAGCTTCCTTACTACTGCCTATGAGTCCTCTGATCTCCCCTCACCATTAGGTGTCAAGGCTCACTCGACCCGAGGTATGGCGGCCTCCAAGGCCTTCTTAGCAGGTGTGTCTATGCAGGACATCTGCAACGCAGCAGGATGGTCCACGCCCCTCACTTTCGTCAGGTTCTATGGCCTTGATAATTTTATTCTTTGCATCCGATCTAAAGTAAAATACTGAAATATATAAATAATAAATACTTATTAAATATTTACTATGGAGTGTAACTAACTACTTACTAACTGATCAAAAAAAGAAAGAGAGAGAGAGCTAGGAAAGTGTGTGAATAATACACACAAACACACAAAGGCACAGACTGAGACAGATGTATGTTGATTTTACCTCTTGACGTTGGTCCGCTCCTGGCTTCAGTATGAACCAGCGAATCAAGGCCTGCTGGGATTTTGAAACGCACTCAAGAAAAGAGGAGTTACTCTCTACTCCATACAACACCTTCTCCTCGACATTCCTCCCTAACACTGCCAAAGATAGAGAGAGAGAGTGATCAGCATATCAGAAAGACAGTAAAGGTATTTTTTGGGATAGTGTTGAGATCCATTAGGTGAGCCCCACAGGACAATGCAGCATCTTAAAATAAAACAGAGCTTTTAGTGCTTTTATGCTCCATATGTGCACACACACATATGCCTCCTTACCATCCTCTGTGTCCCAGCAATGGCTGGATGGGTCTCCATGTTTGATATCCTGCCTTCTGGCCCTCCTGTAAGCACAAGTAAAAAAGCCTTTTTTAGATTCAGATTCATTTTGATTACATTTTAGACTTCTTAAACAACAACAATATTTAAAGAGCTGCTGATCAAATTAAGGCAAATACAGCTTGAGTTTTTAATATTGTTCAGCATCCATTTATTAATATTCAAACAGTATAACATTTTCAGACACAGAATTTGTATAATGGATATGCATTCTTCTTGTTATGCCAAGCTATAAAATATTTTATTGGGTAGAAATTGTGCGTGAAAAATATTTTTTAAATCCTTATTGAGAAAATCACAAACAACTGAAAAAGTGGGTCATGGGGTCTATGAATATTGTTGTAGACAATGGAGTCTTGGAGCCAAAAAGGTTGAGAACTACTAGATAAATCAATCATAAATCCAAAATAGCAAGAGCAATTAGAACAAAAGATATAAACTGGCTGATCTAAAGGTTAATCTTCAGAACAAGAAAAGAATAAGACTACAGTCATGCTATGTATTTTATTCCATTTTAAACACAAAAGCAGTACCACCATGATTTTTCTAAAAATACCCTTAGCTCTTTCTGTAGTACAACAAACTTCAGTGAATCTTAATGAAGCCACAAAGCGTATTTCAAACAGAGCCATCTGACAGCCAAATAATCTCCAAAACAAACAAAAATTCCTCTCTCTGTGTGTCTCCCTATCTCTCGCTCGCTCTCTCTGCAGGACTGACCTGGCCTCCTTGCATCAGTGGCGGACTGGAGAGCCGGGGAGAGAAAGGGCAAGAACATTTCTCTGGCAGCTCACATACATCATCTCAACAACAAAGCAACTTTAATCAATTTGCCTGTCAAGTCCAGTCCCACTACACCCTATGGCACAGGAAAAATCAAATATTTATCATTTTCTTCTCTGTGCTGAACTCCAGGAAACAACTCACCCTGGTGAAGTAGGTCAGAAAGAGGGCACCACAAAACCCTCTCTCTCTTTTAACTTTCTGCTATGCCAAAAACCTCAGAGCACCGCACTGCACACGGTGCACATCTCTGGGATATTGTAGGACACATGTGGCTTTGCGTTTTTGTGTGTGCCGATAAGAAGTCAAGTCCAGTCCCACTACACCCTATGGCACAGGAAAAATCAAATATTTATCATTTTCTTCTCTGTGCTGAACTCCAGGAAACAACTCACCCTGGTGAAGTAGGTCAGAAAGAGGGCACCACAAAACCCTCTCTCTCTTTTAACTTTCTGCTATCCCAAAAACCTCAGAGCACCGCACTGCACACGGTGCACATCTCTGGGATATTGTAGGACACATGTGGCTTTGTGTTTTTGTGTGTGCCGATAAGAAGACAGAACAGTTAAACAGAAGTGCTGACTCTGTGAATCAATGTCAAGGCTTTGCATCGACTCTTTGGGACAATGTCTTTATCGGTTCATGTGTGTGTGTGTTACCTTTTGGAGGCTGGAATGTATCTGGAGCACTGGGTGCCGTCCCAAGCGCAGTAGGGGTCTCTAGCCAGGCAGCATTCTGCACAGCCCTGCCCATAAATATGGCACCTGTGAAGGGACACCTGCACCAACCCGTCGCTTCCTCCAACAAACATCTGCTGCTGCACACACAAACACACACACACACACACACACACACACACACACATAAATAAATACTAAACCAGGTGCAATGACAAAAAAAAAGTGCTTACTGGATTAAACTCTCTAACAGAGTTATCAATCAGCATAATTTGTCTTTTTGGTCCAGCAAACTCTAAAAAGAAGCATGTGTACATGTGACTCAGAGAAATGAGCAAACAACATGTACAATAAAAGTTGTGGTGCTATTGCTTTTCTCTCAGCATGAGTCTGAAAAAAATCAGGCAGTCACAGCAGAGCTTCCCATAAAACAGCCTTGTAAAAGCAAATGCTGTTCAGGAACTTATTTGAAACCATTTAATGATTTCAAGTGGTAATATTCACTGCAGCGAATTAGAGGCAAAAGTAAAATGTTGATTAGATAATCAGACAAAGTTTCCATCCGACCCCTGTATTATCCATATGATTTCTTATCTGTACTCTATTATCCTCTGCTATTAAAAAGAAAAAGGCCTTAAAAAATTATAATTGTGGAAAGAATTGGTCAAGTGGCCCGCTGATGTAACCATAAGGTTCTATCTTTGTGCAGTAGAGAGGACAAAAGCTTTTTGGGTGACCGCAAACTTAACCATGAACTCCAAAAGATAATAAGACATAATTGGACAAATGGGAGTGTAAAGGAAAAAATGAAAGGAATAGCCAAAAAACAGGAGAAACAGACTTATCTGTGAGACTCTGATAAAACAGTACAAACAATGGAGGCCATAACACATCTGTTATGAGACTGAGGCTTGAGTTTGTTTTTCTTAAATATAACAAACAGTCCTGTAGAATGTCTAAAACAGCTGGCTGGTGAACGCTGTCAGTCAATTCTTGAGGAAATAATTTATTAAATTATTAATTTTCTTTTTTTATTTCCCAAGCTAAATATTTAGTTCACTAGAACCAAGTTTGAACTTCTGTTCTTACCTGCTTTGAGGAGATTTCCATGTTGAGGATGGGCGAGGGACTCTGGATAAATAAATACACCAATATTGTTAGAAGGTGAACTTTTTGTTTATTAGTGTTTGTCTATTGTTTTTATTAGCGTGTTGTTGTTCATTCATCCTCTTTGCAACATTTACCTTGAACACCTGAAGCTCCTCTAAGATGATCTCCTCTGTGGACCAGTTTTCTTGAGTGATGCTGACAACCTTCAAAACTGATCCCATATCTGTAGACACACACGCACACATTTTTGTATCTTAAGCTGTACTGCCATCTGCTGGTTGTTTTACAAGAAAAACATTCTTGTAAGTTTTACAAGAAAATACTATTTACATTTTTCTGCTTCTAAACTTCAAGTTTAATTCCGTTTGTTACAATGAGTAATTATTTGTGAAATTTCCAAGCAATTTCTGAGTGAAAATTGTTTCTACACCAGTATTTTTTTCAGTGTACAGGGTTTAAAGTGTATCAAACCTTTACTGCATTTTGGACACCACAGTTAACAAGCAAAATGCTGTCTTTGTAGCCACTTCACTGGATCATTAAAGCTTTTTAAAATACTAAAATAAAATATGCATCATATTTTCTTAATTAGTGCAAAATGCAACATTATATCTAATTGTTACATATCACTAGTAACATTTGTGTTGTCTTTTTTACCTGTGCCCAAGAACATAACAGCATACTGTCCATCCTCAGCTGCCACTCGGTCCACTACAATCTGAGTAATCAACTCTGTATTGATACGAGTGAAAATTGGCCGGCCCGTCATTGGGTGCACAGAGCGGTACATTAGCGGGTGCAGCCGTATAAAACTAATGACTTCATCTGGAAAGTCTTTAGTCGTTTTTATATGAGGATCATATGTCCGACTGGGGCACTGCGAAAGAAAGATATGATTTACAGTTATACATTTTTAAATTAAAACAGTAAAACATCCTGGAAGTAATTACAAATATGCACTCAAATGAAGTAATGTAACTGCCTTTGGCATTATAATAAATTATGTATTTGTGTAAACCAGGAACATCCAATCATGCTCCAGTAGGGCCAGCGTCCTTCAGAGTTTAGCTCCAACACACAATGCCTGGGAGTTTTTGGTGAGTCTGATGACCTTTACTAGCTGGTTCAGGTGTGTTTAATTAGGGTTGGAGCTAAACTCTGCAGGACAGTCGTCTTTCAGGAGCAGGTTTGGACACCCCTGGTGCAAACAGTATTTTGAATCACTGTATGTAAAGTGTTAGGCATATATAGAGTTATGTCTCCCTCTAGTGGTAATGTATAAAACTCCTCACTCAAAGTATCAGTGACAAAAAAGTCAAGACGAAAAACAGCCCTGATAGAGTGTTACTAACAGTGCCTGGTCTTGGGTAGGGGATTCTGCCTTCATATTCCACCCAGCGATGGTCCGGTCCCTCTTTATGAGCATACAGTCCATTAAACACAGCACGGATGTCTTCCATGTTGTAGACACATACCGCTGATCCTCTAAAGATAGAACTGACCCCAAAAAATATGTTGAAAACAAAACAACATGAATACCACAGTAAAAGAAAGGGCATTACAAATGGGCAAATATACAAATAACCATGTTTTTAATTGCTATATTCATCTATAAAATATATTTAAAATCATTTTATACCAAACCAACATTTCACAATGGATTTCAAGCTATGGTACTCAGACCAAAAGCAATGAAAAATATTGACATGCTCACTGTAGGAGCTGTGTCTCACCTGGTGGTGGCGAACACTCCGTACACCATTGGATTTCTTTCATCTCTGCTAGGGAGGAGAAAGATGTCCTCTGTAACACACACACACAAAATTAATAAAAAAATCACAATAAACATCTTTTTAAATGCTAAGAAGTATAATAAAACTGAAATATGTTTTTGTGAGAGGGAGCAGGAACAGAAAACATATCACTCACGGAGCTCATCAAAGTGCGTGTCCACTCCATCCGGTCCAGGAATGGAGCACACAAGTCTTGCTTTGAGGAATGTCGTCCACTTGTTGGTAAGACTTCTCAAACCTCCAACGTCATTCTGTATGCAAACACAAAAGCATAGAGGGTCTCTTAATTCTGTCGTGCTGAAAGCATGTTTATCATTTAAATCCTACAATTTATAGTCTTTATAATAAGAGTGAAAAACCAGCATTTGCTTCTGATTAGAGCAGCTTATCTAATTAAGCATGGAACTACAAAAAATCACAAACCTCTCAGTTCTACACAGACTTCAGAGGTACACAAACTCGCACACAAGAGAGACAAAGAAAGAGAGTTCAAGAAATTGAGAAGAGCGAGTGAGGGAGTTTATAATGGGAATATAACGACCCTCTCTGTGAATTATCCAAGTGCAGGTTTATGTCTTTAGGTGCACAATAGAGCACTGAGAGGTATTAGAACGAGAAGACATGCTGAGAACACTTAAATGAATCTCCTCGTTATATCCAGAAGGGTTTAATCAAAGGATTGCAATGATTTCACCTACACCCACTTAGAGCAGCAAACATATTCCTCCTCTGACATTATCCTTGTTGAAAAACACACAGTTGAGAAAACGGGGGGGGAAAGACCTAAAAGAGGTTTAGGAGTGGTGTTATCCAAATTCTTTAATCTTCAAAGATGCCCTCTCTAGTGTTAGGCCAGTTATCCAGTGAGGAATCTGGCCTCGGATAGCTTTACAGCTCACTCCTAAAGCTATAAAAACCCACTCGCTTCAGACCAAGAATTTTGCAATAGAGCTTGGAATTTTTATAGCATACAGTCCGGGAGGATGAGCCTACAGCATTAAGGAAACTGCTTTAAATCATTGACTTTTTATAATTGCAGGCTGAGAGGTGACTTGCATGGACAATTACTTAAAATGACTACGGAGCTTTATTCAATATTTGATTCTGATTGGTCAAATGCAGCATTCTGCATTGAAATATTTTTGCATATCAATAACTGTTTTCAACATACAGTATAAACTGTATAATTTCTATATTAATCATTTAAAAGTCTGGGGTCAGAAAGACTTTTTACTGTTTCTGAGAGAACTCTCTTATGTTCATCAGGTTGCATTTATTTGATGGAAAATACAGTAATACAGTAACATTGTGAAATCTTATTACAATTTAAACACTTTTCTATTTTAATATATTGTTACATTTAATACATTTCTGTGATGCAAAGCTGAATTTTCTTCAGCCATTACTCCAGTCATCAGTGTCATCAGTAAAATAAAATCTTACTGACCCCAAACTAAACTGAAATTAAGTTGAATAGATTAGAGCCCGACCGATATGGGTTTTTTGGGGCCGATACCGATATTAGGGAGTAAAAAAAGGCCGATATATCGGCCGATATTCTTTGTGTATATTATAGGAAGTTTGGACACTTTCCCATTCGTGTGTCCAAACATTTGACTGGTACTATATATAGAATACAGTATATACATAACCAGAATATATATACATAAACACATTTTTTGCAATGATCACTCAAATGGTCGGTAGCCCCCCGGGATCGCTAGATCGGTCGGCGCCGGACCACGAATTTAACCACCCGTAACTCCCGAACCCCGGGGGCTTCCACGCGGAGGTGGTCTCATTCGAAAGAGGGCCTCGAAACGTACACTCGATTCGCGTTCGAGAGGGTTCCTTGAGCTGAAGGGATTCCCCCCAATTTGGTGCAGATTCGCCGCGCCGTTACGGAGATATGGCCATTCAAAGTTTCAATGGTTTTCCATAGACTTAAGCTTTAAAACGTTTCATCCAGGTCGCCAGTAGCAAACAATGGAGCGCGCTCTGCTGGACAAACTAAGTAATTACACCATTTCAAGCATTTTATCTGCATTATATGTTCTGTAAAAAAAATTTTCATATCGGCGGCATATTCGCCGATACCGATATATCGGCGACAGGCTCATATCGGCCGATAATATCGGCAAAACGATATATCGGTCAGGCTCTAGAATAGATATGACTTACAACTTATTGCCTGGTTGTTCCTTGATTTGATATTCTATCTATAGTGCAAGTTTCTTTATTTGCACATCGTAAACGGAATTAATAATTGTGGTGGTTTTTACCCCGGCGCCTGAACCCAATAATTTATGGCTAAATACCGCTACAATTTGAATGGTAGTGTACATGTATCAGTTCTGGTTTTATGTCTCTTGTATCACTCATGGTCATATTAATATGTGGTTTCTTTCTTCTCACATAATACAATAATTTTAACTCAAAACAGAATTTAATAAGCAGTATAATGTGTATAGTCAGACTATTCATTAGTTTCTTCATAAATTAAAAACCAGAAAAAGAAAATCTACAGCTGTCTCACTCATGGTCATATTAATATGTGGTTTCTTTCTTCTCACATAATACAATAATTTTAACTCAAAACAGAATTTAATAAGCAGTATAATGTGTATAGTCAGACTATTAGTTTCTTCATAAATTAAAAACCAGAAAAAGAAAATCTACAGCTCTCTTTTCATATGTTTTTGTTTAAAACGCATGCCATTTGTTTATTGCATTGATTATCCATGTGTACATGTTGAGGGTTTTAAAAGTTCAAAACAAGATTAAATGTAGCTAATAATATTAAATTAAACTGAAGGTTTTTCTTATGAGTAATCGCCACCCAGGATCGCAAACGGCAAAATTACTTTCATCTTCTGTGTGCTTTGATGACAGCCTTGTGGAAGAGACCTTTGTGAAGGGAATCATTTACTCACTTTCTTTAGGGAGTGACCTTGTGAATAGAGTTCATTTCCCACAGTGTTCTTCATGGATGTAAAAATGATGCATTTGCGGTCAGTGTGATGCTTGAACTGTTGTTCCCCATAGTTTATCTTGACTTCAGATGAATTCAAATCTTATTTATGGATGGTTTTTATGTAATGCCCCCAGCCTTCATAGTGAACTGTTGTTAAGGGATGGGCAAAACACAATGTGTTAACATGGAGTCACTTAGCACACTTATTTCGCTACGCAAGGGACTTCCACTGTCATCATGAACAACGACTTGGGCAGCAATTAAAAGGCCAGACCTCTGCTATGATTTACCCCGCCTGACAACAGTGGTTTGGTGCACTTTCAGCAGATCAAATCAAGGGCAACGTACCAGGAAGCCTCCCCTCCCAGGGGAAGCACGTTTAATCTTATGTGCTAAGGAAGGATCAGAGAGATGAGGTGAGTTCCTCTCTGATCAGGCAGTGTGAGGACAGGTCTTACCCGGCAGATCCGGGCGACACGAGACAGCACGCTCTTGTCCGTAGTGCTCCCATCACGGGACGCCTCGCGGAAAAAGAAGTAAATCTTGTCATCGTCAGGATTGTAGGTGTCCGCGATGGGATGGGCGGAAATAAACTTGCCCTCTGTGGGGACAAAAGAGAAAAGCTGGTCAGCTTTATTATGGTCAATTGGTCATTTATTTCTGTCATGCCAATCCACCTATTACTTTATAAGACTCACAAGAAAATGTAGAGGCCTATTAAAAGAGCTAAGACTCACTGTTTGTGTGTTTGACAGAGTATAAAGACAAAACTGTTTCCTACTGTTTAGTGTAAATGCTAGGCATTTCCTTTTAGACTCACGGCAGACTGTTAATGGGTGTTTAGGATTTGGAAAATAGACTGTGTGGATTTAAACTCCATTAAATTGCATCAGTCACTAGAAGAGCTCTAACATTGAGGAGGAAACCAAAGGTGGAAGAAAGACAGTCATTAACTCAATGACTAGACAAAGACTGTATTATACTGGACTCTCTGCAAATGACTCAGACTCAAATAGAGAGGGGAGAAGAGGAGATGAAAATGCCAGCAGTTGGTATAAAGGATTGGATTGTTACTACTCTCAGAGTTATTCAAGTTATTCAAGTCCAAGCAGAAGATATACTGTATCACATTTAGTTTTTCAAGATATTTAAGAGGTGGAAGTCCAAAGATAATATTTATGAGCTATTTGACACATTTATGGATATATCTAAAAACCTCAGGTTGAGTTAATAACAGCAAATGCAATTTTGCACACTCTGGCAACTCTCACACACCTGACCATAATTTTTATTTTCTATGCTGGGTGATTTGACTCATCAATTTTTATGATTTAAGGATCTTTTCTCCTAATCATATGAGTTATAAATCCTAGACACACAGGCAACGCCTCAAATGTGGCACATTTTAATGCCGTAATAACTTTTCCACAGACTTGTGAGAATAAATCAGTTTGTGGTATCAGTGTATTAATGACTGTGCCTTTGCTATTTTCTGTGGTTTTGGTTTTTCCCATTCTGTCACTTATGTTTTGTATGTGTGTTAGCATGAGTGTGAGCTTATGTGTGTGGCCAAATGCTGTTCCCTTTCATGGGAACTTCGAACTGCGTCCTCTAGGGGTCGTTATGGGGGAACGCCTCGTCGTAACCCGTGTCTGAAGCATACATTGAAAAAACCCGGCGCGTCACTGCAAAAATTTCCTGGACGTCCGGGCTGGGGTTACGCTTTCATGCTACCCTGACTGGTCTACCATATCTAGGTCGCCCTGAGGGGTTTCCCGATCACCAGGATATTTCCTCTTGCTGAGGCAACAGTGTCTCGTTCCCTACTCAGGGAACCATGGTTACATAAGTAACCTGAGACGTTTTTATATACACTACCGTTTAGGGTACACAAAAGTTTAGGGTAAGTAAGACTTCTTTTTTGTGGAAAGAAATTAATACTTTTTTTTCAGAGAGGATGCATTAATTCTACGAAAAGCAAAAGATTTCTATTTCCAATAAATGCTAAATGTTTTTTTTTTCTATCTTTCATAAAAGAATCCTGAACAAATATTAAGCAGCACAACTGTTTTCAACACTGATTATGATAGGAAAGGCTTTTTTAAATCACCAAATTAGTATAATAAAATTCTAGAATTATGTGACATTGAAGACTGGAGTAATATGTGCTGAAAATGTAGCTTTGCATGACAGGAATAAACTAAATTAAAAAAAAACATCAAAATAGAAAACAGTTATTTTAAATTGTAATACTATTAAAAGAATATTGATGTTTTTACTGTATGCTTTGATCAAATAAATGCAGCCTTAGTGAGCATAATTGATTTCTTTCAAAAACAAAAATGCAACATGTAAACCATCACTGCAAAATTCCCTCATTAAACTCCCTCATTCAGAACTTTTCAAGGACAATAAATTAAACCTAGAAACTAAACTAAACAGGTTGTATGTCATTAGGGCCTTTCGCACCGCTTTAGTTCCAGAACTAAATGTACAGTACTAAAGTACTGGGACGATTTTGCGCGAACTATTTCCCAGTACCATTTAAAGGGTTGCATTCGCACCGACAGTGTGTACTAGGAACCGGTCGACAGCGACGTCATTTGTGCGCGGCGTTCAACAACGAAAACAAAGAAAAACTAGACCCTGCTCCGGAGTAGGAGCTAATTTGGTTCTCGAAAAAGGCAGTCCGGTACTAAAATCGCACCCAGTTCCAGCGGTGCGAAAACGCCAAAAAGTGGGTAGTTCCACAATTAGTTCTGGTACTATGAAAAGGTTCCTGCGGTGCGAAAGGCCCTATTCACTGAGTGCTGGTATGAGTGTATTGAAGTGGACTGGTGGGGAGCACTGACCATTTATCCAGTAGTCCTCAGAGATGTCTGTGCGAATGTACTGCTGGTCTGGGGGCGGCCCGAGAGAGCGGCTAAACGTGCTGTCCTTGCCCAGGAAATCAGACGCCGTGCCAGCATAGAGATACTGATCTGAAAACAAAAAGGGAGCATCTCAGCGTAAACATAGAGCTGTGGTCAGTCAGGCTGTAGGCACGTTTACTACAGCTGACCATCAAGTCATCAGCATCAGCATTCTCTTGTTCTCTTTTCCTCACACGTGCACTGAAAAAAAATGATTCATTGAATTTACAAAAAAAAAAATTTATCCTTATGCAGTCTTCGGTCACTTCTGACTGGAGAATTTTACATTTTGAATTTTTTTAAATCGTAGCTTCACCAGAATGGTACGAAACTTGGTGACCTTTATGGCACTTGGTATGTGAACACAAAAAAAATTGAGGGCATGATTTGAAAAAGCTAAGTGGCCGTAAAAAATAGTCACACTCATGGTCTTCGGTCAAAAATGACCGACCATAGGAAATGAATGGGAAAACAATCGAAAATACAGACAATTTTTGTGTACAATCTACAAATCCCACACAATGCAGAAAAAAAATTGCACAGCAATGAAGGGGTGAAACTCTAAAACATCCAGAGTGCAAAATCAACACACCAACTCCACACACACACACACACCTATGAACTGGTGTGACTGTAACACTGCAACTATGCAAAATAAAATCAATTTAAAAAAGTGGACAGCAAAGAAGGGGTTACACTCTAAAACATCAAGAGTGTAAAACAGATACATCCACTCACACACACTCACAGACACACACATACAGAATTATACATACTCAAATGAATTGGTATGGCTATAACCATATAGCCAAAATGAGTCAGAAGACTGAAATAAGAAGTTAAAATCAGATCAGTCCCAGAAGGATTAAGCTCTGATAAAGCATTCCTGTTCATTTTTGTTACATTTTTATAGAATTTTAATCTTTTGTGTAACAAAATGCTTTCTGTGTTCAGGTTTGAATGTAGTAATAATAATGCAAAAACCTACACTTCAAATCAACATTTAAAACAACAAAAAATATAAACCTTGACAAAAAGTAGTCTTTGAGAATGCCTTAATATACATTTAAGTCCACAACCTAATAAAAGATGTTATGTATAAACAATTATGTATAAAAACATCTATGGAATTCACAAGCCTCTCTATAGACCAATTTAGAGTAGACGTCACAGTTACGTCACTTGCAGCTGTGCGCGCATAGTGGTTGCAGAAAAACACTGGGAACAAGTGGAGGTAAATGGGTAAAATCCATGGAATAAAAGAAAAAAATAC
>NW_015552592.1:398701-401607 GCF_001515605.1 Sinocyclocheilus anshuiensis | reverse complement strand
GTTTAAATGGACATACTATGGATGAAAACTGCTATGATTATTTTTAAAGCATAAATTCGATTTAAACAATAGGTCTACATAATATTCACATATGCTGTTCATAGGGGACGTATTGTATTAGCCCTACAGTTACAGCATGAAATATTATATAAACCTTACTATTAACATTTCTACGTAACATTTATTTACTTTATCTCACAATTCTGACTTTTTTTTTCTCGCAAATGCAAGTTTATATCTCCTAATTCGGACTTTATAACTCGACTTAACTCAAAAATAGTGAGTTTGTCAAATCTGAGGGGAAAAAAAGCCAGAAGAGCCGAGGGGAAAAGAGAGAATGACGAGTTGTTTTTCCTTATTAGAATTGTGAGATATAATCTCGGAATTGCGAGAATAAAGTCAGAATTTTGTAATATAAAATCAAATTTACCTTTTTTAATTATTTTATTCCATGGCTCCATAGACTGCCGCTTGAAAACCGTCATTTTCTGCCTCCAGATAGGCTCCGCCCACAAAAAACATCATCCCTGTTTCGGATCTGTAAGACTATCGCACTCTCTAACGTCAATTTCGTTGAATAACAGTGCTTATCGCTGGGTGACAAGCTCTTGTAATATGCGTAGAACGTTTTGAAAATGACATCTAATCAATATAATTTATAATCTTTTTAAACCTAACTATTTTGTACCATATCCGTGAAATTCTCTAGCTGTAAAGGCTATCTCTCCCGGGTTTTCTGCAACCATGATGCGCGCGCATTCCTGAATGTTTACAAACCGGTAATTGGTCTATAGAGTCCTATACAGGAATCTAGTGGTTACACCATTAAATTACAGGTTTTTTCTTTTTTTTGCTCTCACCAGGAGGTGCTATTCTGCTTTCAAAAATTAGATTTTACAGGCCTAGTCTCTATTTTAATCTGAAATACTGCATTAATTGAAAAATAATTGTAAAAAATTAGAAAAAAATGTTTGTACTATTTATAATGGGAAAATGTATCATAATTATTGCATAAATATTAACTAGTACCATAAAATTATCTCAAAATACAAAAGAAAAAATATTATTGAACAAAAATATATTAGATTGATTTTACTGAAGAAAAAAAAAAGTTACTGTGACGGGAGGGGCGGGGCCAAGAGCCGTGGGAACGGAGCGAGGCCGGTGGAGTAATTGCTAATGCGCGACACCTGCGCCACTCACCGGTCTCGAGTCTCACGGAGGAGCTCCGGAAGGATAAAAGTAGGAGTGACAACAGTGAAAGACGAGAGAGGACCAGGCCTGGACTTTATTTTGTGTTTTGGTTCTGTTTGTGCGTGACAGTCGTCCGCGAGGGGCTGTCGCGCTATTTTGTGTTTATTTTATTATTAAAGTTTTCTTTGAATGTTCGCTGGTTCCCACCTCCTTCTTCCTGTGACTACGAACTTTGCTACATTGGTGCCGAAACCCGGGAGGAAGGCCCAAACCCGGAGGAGCCGTCGCCGTCCACCGGGCGGCGGAGGAGTGTCGGGCCGTCCACCGAGGGCTATCCAGTGCCGCCGCCAGGCATCGCGGAAGAGTTTACCCAGCTGGTGGTGGGCCGAGCGGCAGTGTGTCTGGGAACCGGACCCAGAAATTTCAGGTGTCCGGTCACTTTTGACCGCGAAGACCATGAGTGTGACTCCCAAATGAGGAGCGCACAAGGGTTAAGGCAAGTGGTTGCAATCAATGTATTTTAGCTACATTTAAATAAACAAATTTAGTTGACTAACTTTCAACATTTTTTTTTAAATGTAGCTAAAATAAATTGTTTGCAACCACTTAAAATTTTTTAGAATTTTTTTCAGTCTGTGATATACAAGCAAAACTGAAGTCATACAATATGTTCCATAAATAAATGACCATCTCCATAATATCCATGACAGCTAAAATGGGTTTATGGATTATGTTTTTAGAATCACTCAGCGATTTCTATCCGAGTTATCATTTGGTGTTTGGGCCTCCACCCTAACTCACCCTTCTCTCTATGTATGTGGTTTGGAGCAAATTCTCGATGACATCGAGGAGAACGTGCTCTGTGTTCTCCCAGAGTTGTTCCCTGTCGATTATGGCTGTCCATGTAAATAAACAAACACACTCAACCACACCGTTGAAGGAGGAGTTCAACCAAAAGTAAAAAATCTCATTTACAGTATTTACAATTTTTTTACTTAAATTATAGTCCATTTCGCACACAAGGCTGGAAGACTTTTATGATGATTTTTTGTTTTTTTGTTTTTTTTTGGAGCTTTGTAAAGAGGATATATAACTGCACACTTACTTTTAAATAAACTACTTTATTTAATTAACCAATGTTTCAGCAAGAACTCTTTGCAAAAATGTTGGTTAATTAAATAAAGTAGTTTATTTGCAAGTGAGTGTTTATATCCTCTTTACACAACTTTGATAGCTTCCGATCTGCACCTCGTACGGTGTGCATGTGCTTGTTTATTTTATGAAGAAACTTTTTTTGGAGCTTGTCACAGAATGTTTTCATTGCATTACATTTTTTCAAAACTCCTTTTGTGTTTCATGCAAGTCAGTCTTGGAATGATATGAGAGTGAGTAAATGATGACAATTTTCCCTTTTGAGTAAACTATTTTTTTAAACTTTCCTAGTTCAGGACTTTTTATGAAGATTACATTATAGCAATCCAATTTCTGGTAGGAAGGAAGAATCTTTAATGACTAATGGCTGTAATTAATCAAACTTTGTTCAGCTGGAAAAATTCAGGCTTCAATACAACCCACAAAAATGGAACGCAAGGGGGAAAAAAGTAAAGTTTACAGCTGGTACTCTTGACAGGGTGTGACATTTCTCTACAGCCCTCCATTGGAAACATAAGGGTCGGTTTAACTTGAAGCCAAAAACAAATGTCTGACACACG
>NW_015552592.1:373969-396898 GCF_001515605.1 Sinocyclocheilus anshuiensis | reverse complement strand
TGTGTGGAAACAGTCAATAATTTAATTCCTTGCCTCTTTGTGACCTTTGACCTCTAAGAAAGCACAGGTGGGGTGGAATGCTCCAGTACCACAGGCATAGACATGACTCCGGTTGTAGCTGTGTAAAACTCGAATGAAATTAGCACATTCGGTCTGAGGTAGAGAGAGAAAGAGAGAGAATGTGAGCATGTGAAGTGGTCTTAAAAGCTATTTGGATATTTATAACACATTTAGTGTATCTATGTCATTGCATTAGATAGCAAAATATCTAACAAAGTGGTCTTTATCATGAAATATATCATCATCATACTTCATAAGTGTTTCACAAAAAGAAGTTTTTGTGTTTGTCTTGCAAGATTTCAGATGACAAAATAATCAATATTCTGTTTATAAATACCTTGGTTGAGGGGACTGACTTAATACATTCACTAAAAATCACTTTGGGATGAAGTGATATAACATACACTATTGTTTAAAGGTTGGTAAGAAAACATTTCTTATTATCAATGTTGAAAACAGTTGTGCAGCTTTATTTCTGTGGAAATCATGATACATGCAATGAAATGCAGTGGAGGTCTGAAGCAAATAGTTTACAGTTCTCTTTTACAAGACAGGTTTGAGTTAGAGAGGACAGGCTGTGTATTGAAATGTTCATTCAACAGACATATATGCTGACTGATACTTACAAGAGGGTTTTTGCCAGCCAGTATACACATATCCACCCTGTCTCTTGGAGCTGGCCAGCTCAGCTGGAAGTGAGAAACATACACACAAAAAGCAAGTCAATTCAGGTAAAAAATACAAGCAACACTTACCTTGTAATTTATACAGTCAGCATAATTGTTTACAATTGTCTCTCATGGAATTGTTTCAGAAAGGTAATTCAACCATGAAGTGTAAACTGTACAAAAACTTTGATTTAGACTGAGATTAAGCTGGGACTCAAAGTAGGATTTTAAACAGAGTTTAATCCATTGTGTATTTAACAGATGAAAAGCTGTACACAAATAATACTGTACAAACATGAGTTCTGGGTTAAGCTCACGAGAGGGAGGATGACGAACAGATAAAGAGTGATGAAGGGGCTGCTGGCCCTGTCTCTGCATACATGTTATAAAAAGCTTAAGCGCTTAGCACACACATGCCTGACCTTTGACCTTGACCTACCAGAGCCGTCTCTACATGTAATAAGCAATCCATGATTACACATGCTCGTGAGACGACTTTACATGATGGTGCTTTGAAGATTGGTGTGCCTACCTCAAACTGAAAATGGGCTCAATACGGATACTCCACTATACAAATGAGAACAAGTGCATGAACAGACAAACACATGACATAAACACACACACACACACTCGCATGCAAAGGTCAGCACATCAGAAAGACCTATTTTTTGCAGTTGGAGCTCTGCCTCCACCTCTGCATACTTTTAAGATAATAAAATATTATTCAATTATATATATTGCCCAAACCTTTACTTCAAATATACACTTAATAAATGATATATACATGACACAATGCACTCTAAGGGTCATTGACAAAACACTGACAAAAAAAAACATTTTGGGTAATGAAACATTTATTTTATAAAATATATGTTGGATAATTTAAATATTTATATTTAAAATATATAATAAAAATATCCAAAAAATATCTGAGAAAAAGTAACTAAAACTTATGAAAAATTTATTTGTGTAAATATATTTCAAAACCTATATTAGAATTACATTTTAAGCCATTTTTGGTATATTTTGAAATGCATCTAAAAATACATATTTTTGCCATGGGTGCCTACTTATGTGAAAAAGACAAAAAATGTTTTGGTAAGGTCAGCTCAGGAGCTCTGTGGGGTGATGCTGTGGGAATATCTAGATGTGACAGTGAAATAACTATGAGAACTTTTCAAAGTGAAAGTACAAAGTGAACTAAAGGATCTTCTGAGGCAGAGACACACAGAGACACATAAACACACTACTACCATGAATGTATTCATAAGCTAAACATATCCAGAGACTCTCACACCATGCTATCAGGCATTTTTGTGAGATTAGAAAGGTATAAACAGTTTTGATTTGTACTTAGTTTAAACCAGATTATGTTGTCCAAGTACAGGAGTATTACCAGTCGACAGTTCTATAACAAAGTCAACAGTTTTATAACAAAAAAATGAGAAATTATTTTGTTCTCACAATAAAACATGCACCTGTTTGACAAAAGACAGACAAATACATAAAAACATAAAATTTATCAAATTAATCTGACTTGGGGATAGGCTCTTGGACCAGAAAAGCGACCACCTACGAACAAAACTCTGGCAATAAATAGCACTGCACTGATCATAGCGGCAACGTTTGCACTGGCAAGCACCATTTTTAGGATCTAGTTTACACACAATGTTTCACTCAAAACTTGTATTTGATATAGTTCTATTGACTAAATGAGAAAAGAGGGTTTAATAGAATTACAAGAACAAGAAGAGAAACCTGATTAAAAATAAATAAATAAAAAACACAGTTCTAAACCGTTTGGCGAAACAATATGGTCAATCAAGAAACAATATCTATTATAATTCCCACATCTGTTGAAAACTGTTTTTTTTTTTTTTCCAAATGAATGAAATCTGTCAACCAGTCTGAGAGTGAGTGAATGTTCTTCTAAATTATTTACATACACACATAGTGTAAAGTCTTTACGTTCCTTTTCATGGAGACCTGATTCTGCATGTCTGCAGGTGTGAGCCTTTTAAGGTGTGTGTATTTACCTTTTTGGGGTGTTTATTTATGTCGTCTGGGTCCAGTAGGTAGATGTGGTCTTTGACTCCCAGCAGTAGTCGGCTTCTCTCTTCATCCAATAGGACTGTCTGAAACCGCTGCCCCTCGCTGGAACCCACAAACGGCACCACGCTTCGAGAATGGATCAGCTCTGAAGAAGTCAAATGAGGGTGAATACACACATATAAACACATAGTATGCACTATATGCACAAACATACTAAGTAACCTGTGTATCAGAATAGAGACTTGTGCAAGAGCTTTATGTGTGAAGGAGTATGTGCACAAGTGTGCATTTGTCTAAGCATTGCATTGTAGAAATAAATCGAAAATGTTATCATATTACCGCTATTGCCCTCTCTTCCGAATCTTTCACACTTTTAATATAATGAGAGGCATCATTACTTCTATATTCCGTATTATCTACAGTAACCATAACCTCGGGGCTATCTGTCATATATGTGTTCAGATTCCATCCTGATAAGATTTCATCCTCTCTTTAACATCAGCCCATCTACTAAACCTCCCTCCTCCAGCCCTTACTTCACCTGCCGAACATGAACCAAAAGCATCTGAGCTGTTTGAGAATCCAGCTGGATCTAATCGCTCCATCTATCAATTCTCACACATCAACACAGCGGCAGATTAGCGCGATGGTTCATTTGCTGTAGGTTTCATATTTCACTTCTTCTGCTCTCTGAGGGAGCAATGCCACATTATGTTATTCTTGCTGAAGAGTACCGGTTAACAGCTTAGACAGCTGAGTTCAGATTGGCGTTTGCACACAATGAGCGTAAGCCAAAAGTTGTCATGATAGCACAAATAAGCTTAAAAGTTCCAGGGTATCAACACCAACATAAGAGAGATGGAAAATCTGTAAAGGTGACGTTGTTAAGCCTTGTTCATACTCTCTTTGGTACGTACAAGCTGAACTCTCTAGATACATAATTCTTAGGATATTTTTGAAACACGTAATGGCATTTGACTAAAGCATGCAGTCTTAGTAGACTTGGACAGAGTCCTAACATTTCTCCACCCTATGTTCTGCTCTCCTTGCACACAAACATAACCATCTGCCAGTAGCCTCAAAGCAAGAAAATCTGGCAGTGTGCACTTAAACACCATGGAAAGCAGGTCTGTAGATTTGTTTATGTTTTCTGATCCTCTTTTTATTCTGTTTTGAATCCTGAATTTCACATATACACACCATTTCACATTCATTCTTTCCATCTCTCAGTTTTCAGCGACCTCCCTGCATGTCTGCCATGTACATATATCGTTTAAACAGCCATGTGAGGGGTGGGTCATGGGGTGTCAGGGTTATGAGTCTAGAGCGTCAAAAAGCTGAATAAGACTTAACTATAACCTAGGACTTAACTATTTATTCTCTGGGGTGCAGGGTCGAGGATGGGTCATTTCTGATCAATATTTATAAGGCAAAAAATCCTCTCCAAAATAAAACCCCATTCATGCTAATGCCTGACTAGCTGACGCTAATCTATTCTCCAAACAGTTTAAGGTCAGAGACCTGCTGAAAGATCCCGGCTTAGCAATGAAGTCTACAGAGATGTATCTCGAGTTCTGAAGCTTTATCTGGACCCCTCAGGGAATCAACTCTCAAATCCCCTAAGAGCAGTAGTCTGTAAATTACAGCTAGACAATGTTTTTTGAGGATATTTAAAATGTGCATTTGACAAATCAATTACAAAGATTAAATGTTCTTTCCTAAGTAATATCAGAGACAATATAATGAGAAAATGGATCTTTTGCCTTTAAAGGGATAAAGTTCAAACCTACAGTATATGATTTTTTCTTCTATATGAAAGGAGACATTAAGCAGAATGTTTGAGCTGCTTGTTTCCATTCAACAAAAGGGGATGGGAACCAAGGTTTGTAAAGATCCAAAAAAGCGAAGGCAAACAAAATAAAATAAAAAAAGTAGTAAAAGTAGTCCAGACAACTCAAATGTGCATATTTAAGTCATTATTCACCAAATATTTGTCTTACAGCTGTGGTCGCCATTCACTTTCATTGTATGAACAAGGGAATCTTAGACATTCCGGTATACATAACTCCTTTTGTGTTCCACAGAACAAAGAATGTCATGCAGATTTAATTTGCCCTGGAACATGCAAGCATGTTAGCTAAAATAAAAAATACAAATAAATACAAATAAATAAATAGTTTATTTTAGCAGAAGATACAAAATTTACATACCCTTGTTACTCTTTGTGATTTGAAATATTTTGAAACACCAGCTTGGCAAACAGTTTTGGAAATTTCAGACTAATCCCATTCAAGTACAAAGAAGCTATACTTCCATCTCTAGATGGGCCATTGCCAAAATGGCCAAAGAGCGAACGGACTCTAACAAGAACTTCCATAAGTCCAATTTTATAAGCTTGTAGTGTAATGCTACACTTCTGCGGTTTGCTGATCGTAGTGGCTTAACAATTATTCTTATAAGAAATGCAGACTCCCTGTGGAAACATAAAGAAAGTATTATCCATTCAGTTCAATCTTTACATTGTGAGCTATTTCAGCCCTACAGGTAGATCATTTATCTTCAGGCAATGGCAAAGCATAAAGGTTGATGAGTGGAATACAAACCTATGAAGTAATGCACAATTTAAGAGTATGACAAATTAAGGTACCCCCCAGCTATTCGCCAAAAACAGAGCACTAATGTCACAGAGCACGACTTCCTTTAAGATTTCTGAGACGGTAAAGGATTACACTCTTAGGTGTAATCAATATCCTGCCTGTGGTTTGGGAAGAGAGCCAAACTAGTGGAAAATAGTGTAACTCTGTGTTCAGTACATTAGGAAGACGCATGACCATATGTATGACCTGCTTGTTTTACATCTGTTTAGAGAGCCACAGCCAACTGGGAGCCATATAGTTATAAATTCATTGTAAACTATACTGTGAGTTCTTAAATTGCTGTTTTCCTATTGCAAAACAAGGCTTTGTGTTTGCATGTTTCACGTTCATGACTCTGTCATGCATGTCTATACCCTCATGCATGTACACTTTGTCAAACACACGGAAATATACCACTCATAAAACAATCTATTACCCTCACTCAAGACCCCTGTGCGAGGGAGACTGTCTTTAATAGAAATATTTACACAACCTGAAGATAATATTTTGATGCGTTTCACTGGACATTGTCAGCTAGGAGTGATGTTAGCAACAGAAAGAATATTGTTTATTTGACTCCAGAACATTATGAGATGTACTATATCTAACGCAGATCAGATGTTCCCCTTTTAGCCTTCCTTTAAGAGAAAAACAAGAGGAACTTACTGTGGCCTTGAGGTGTGCACGCAGCCCTGCATACTTCTGGATAATGACACACTCTGTTTTAAAGGAGTGCAGTGATACAGAAATGGTGCCGATATTTTTGTGAGAGCATCTGCTCAGATGATGGATTGTGAAAGACTGTACTTCTGCACCCTCTCCAACAGGACCAAACATGGAGCGGAACAGCAAGTTTTATAATCAAACTGACCCGCTCAGGGTAGCTTGTAAAAAAGCCCAGCAGGAAACAATATATTATACATAAATGTATAGGATATTAAAGACAGGATATTAAAGGCTCTGTATTTTTGTCTTGTTTTCCTATCCGTTATATATCCGTTATATATAGACAGTGTGTGTATATATACATATACATATACATATACATATTAGGGCTGGGCAAGTTAACGCATTATTATCGCGTTAACACATGAATTGATTTTGAATTGATTTTAACACATGAATTGATTAACGGCGACAATTATTTTATCACGCAGAAAGAAAGAAAGAAAGAAAGAAAGAAAGAATGTCTGCCATGTACATATATCGTTTAAACAGCCATGTGAGGGGTGGGTCATGGGGTGTCAGGGTTATGAGTCTAGAGCGTCAAAAAGCTGAATAAGACTTAACTATAACCTAGGACTTAACTATTTATTCTCTGGGGTGCAGGGTCGAGGATGGGTCATTTCTGATCAATATTTATAAGGCAAAAAATCCTCTCCAAAATAAAACCCCATTCATGCTAATGCCTGACTAGCTGACGCTAATCTATTCTCCAAACAGTTTAAGGTCAGAGACCTGCTGAAAGATCCCGGCTTAGCAATGAAGTCTACAGAGATGTATCTCGAGTTCTGAAGCTTTATCTGGACCCCTCAGGGAATCAACTCTCAAATCCCCTAAGAGCAGTAGTCTGTAAATTACAGCTAGACAATGTTTTTTGAGGATATTTAAAATGTGCATTTGACAAATCAATTACAAAGATTAAATGTTCTTTCCTAAGTAATATCAGAGACAATATAATGAGAAAATGGATCTTTTGCCTTTAAAGGGATAAAGTTCAAACCTACAGTATATGATTTTTTCTTCTATATGAAAGGAGACATTAAGCAGAATGTTTGAGCTGCTTGTTTCCATTCAACAAAAGGGGATGGGAACCAAGGTTTGTAAAGATCCAAAAAAGCGAAGGCAAACAAAATAAAATAAAAAAAGTAGTAAAAGTAGTCCAGACAACTCAAATGTGCATATTTAAGTCATTATTCACCAAATATTTGTCTTACAGCTGTGGTCGCCATTCACTTTCATTGTATGAACAAGGGAATCTTAGACATTCCGGTATACATAACTCCTTTTGTGTTCCACAGAACAAAGAATGTCATGCAGATTTAATTTGCCCTGGAACATGCAAGCATGTTAGCTAAAATAAAAAATACAAATAAATACAAATAAATAAATAGTTTATTTTAGCAGAAGATACAAAATTTACATACCCTTGTTACTCTTTGTGATTTGAAATATTTTGAAACACCAGCTTGGCAAACAGTTTTGGAAATTTCAGACTAATCCCATTCAAGTACAAAGAAGCTATACTTCCATCTCTAGATGGGCCATTGCCAAAATGGCCAAAGAGCGAACGGACTCTAACAAGAACTTCCATAAGTCCAATTTTATAAGCTTGTAGTGTAATGCTACACTTCTGCGGTTTGCTGATCGTAGTGGCTTAACAATTATTCTTATAAGAAATGCAGACTCCCTGTGGAAACATAAAGAAAGTATTATCCATTCAGTTCAATCTTTACATTGTGAGCTATTTCAGCCCTACAGGTAGATCATTTATCTTCAGGCAATGGCAAAGCATAAAGGTTGATGAGTGGAATACAAACCTATGAAGTAATGCACAATTTAAGAGTATGACAAATTAAGGTACCCCCCAGCTATTCGCCAAAAACAGAGCACTAATGTCACAGAGCACGACTTCCTTTAAGATTTCTGAGACGGTAAAGGATTACACTCTTAGGTGTAATCAATATCCTGCCTGTGGTTTGGGAAGAGAGCCAAACTAGTGGAAAATAGTGTAACTCTGTGTTCAGTACATTAGGAAGACGCATGACCATATGTATGACCTGCTTGTTTTACATCTGTTTAGAGAGCCACAGCCAACTGGGAGCCATATAGTTATAAATTCATTGTAAACTATACTGTGAGTTCTTAAATTGCTGTTTTCCTATTGCAAAACAAGGCTTTGTGTTTGCATGTTTCACGTTCATGACTCTGTCATGCATGTCTATACCCTCATGCATGTACACTTTGTCAAACACACGGAAATATACCACTCATAAAACAATCTATTACCCTCACTCAAGACCCCTGTGCGAGGGAGACTGTCTTTAATAGAAATATTTACACAACCTGAAGATAATATTTTGATGCGTTTCACTGGACATTGTCAGCTAGGAGTGATGTTAGCAACAGAAAGAATATTGTTTATTTGACTCCAGAACATTATGAGATGTACTATATCTAACGCAGATCAGATGTTCCCCTTTTAGCCTTCCTTTAAGAGAAAAACAAGAGGAACTTACTGTGGCCTTGAGGTGTGCACGCAGCCCTGCATACTTCTGGATAATGACACACTCTGTTTTAAAGGAGTGCAGTGATACAGAAATGGTGCCGATATTTTTGTGAGAGCATCTGCTCAGATGATGGATTGTGAAAGACTGTACTTCTGCACCCTCTCCAACAGGACCAAACATGGAGCGGAACAGCAAGTTTTATAATCAAACTGACCCGCTCAGGGTAGCTTGTAAAAAAGCCCAGCAGGAAACAATATATTATACATAAATGTATAGGATATTAAAGACAGGATATTAAAGGCTCTGTATTTTTGTCTTGTTTTCCTATCCGTTATATATCCGTTATATATAGACAGTGTGTGTATATATACATATACATATACATATACATATTAGGGCTGGGCAAGTTAACGCATTATTATCGCGTTAACACATGAATTGATTTTGAATTGATTTTAACACATGAATTGATTAACGGCGACAATTATTTTATCACGCAGAAAGAAAGAAAGAAAGAAAGAAAGAAAGAAAGAAAGAAAGGGTTAGACAAAATATGGATTACAATTTTTTTTTTTTTTGCAGTGTAACATTAATGTTTATTTGCACTTTAATATATATATAAAATATATAAAAATAAAGATTTATTATCTGTCTATAAAAAAAATACAGTTCAAAATTCAAATTTCAAATGTAGACACTTCAAGAAAATCTCTCTTCAAGAGCTCCGTCATTGCATGCACAAATCATAATTTCTAGCACAAGTCAGACAGCTGTCTGTTCTCTCCTCTCATTCACGTCATTCTCGCCAGCTCAGCTATGGCAAACTGACGCACAGCATGAAGGATTTTTATGCTAAAGAAACTGAAAATAAACAGACAGCCCCTGCACAGTCACTCATATTTTTATTGGCGTGAGTTTCCTAATACGGATGAAGGTCTGTTTCAGTACTGCTGGCATGCTGTGGGTCAGTCTTTAAGGAGCTATAACTTTTATTTCCCTCAGTGACATAAAACAAACACTGCATTCAAGTAACTCCTCAAATCGAAGCAGGGACTGAACACAGAAGAGAATGAAAAAGAGAGAAAGAAAAGAAACAAGCACAGAAAATAACTTTTATCTCTTCTTGTTGGTTAGAAAAAACATTAATGTCTAAAGGATTCTTTTATCACTTGTCAGCACTATCAAAAACACGTTCTAGAACAACATGGTATCTAATCAAAGCTGCTACTGATGTTGTAAAGCCCAGTGCAGATTTATCATGCGTCTACAACTGTGGACAAAGCATGCATGACTTTTAACAATCCATGTGTCAATGCACTTAAATGAGTAAGGACATGTTGTTTCTTTTACGCCTCACTCACTTTATAGCATCATGCGTTTATCTTGCCCAGAAATCCCACCCATAATACACACAGCATAAGTATGTATGTATGTGTGTGTGTTTGAGAGTGTGGCACTGCTATGGTGTTGTCAGCGTAACTCCAGTGATAAGCTAAAATGTGCTGTGCTCGTGGGATCGCTGTTGAGATCAGAGAGTTAACGCCTTATTGACTTATCAAACCTTTGAAGCCGCAGCTGCAGTCGAGCGATCAAACACAACCACAGGTAGAGGGAGGGAGCGCACTCACAGCATGAAACAGTGGTTAGCAAATACCACAAGAGATGCAGACAGTTACAGTGAGGTACTGGGTAAAATCCCAGACCTTAGTCGTCAAGTCCTTATTTAACCTCTCATTAACAGAACGTCTGATGCAGCAAAATATACTGCACTATGCTCATAAACAAACAAATGCAGGTGTACATGCAATGCATACAACTAGATTTTTACATGTGAGAGGTAGGGGTTGGTGATTATATTATGATATGAGTAATTTTAAAGTTACTTTATCTTGAAATAAATTTATGTTATAAAAATGTAAGATACCATTGAAATGTTACAATTCTTGACACCAATTTTAATATCACAGCAAAAACGTATAGTAGTCTAACTGACATAAGCAAAAAGTTCCCAAAAAGTTCTTATTAAAGACAATTAAACAGGAAGTAATAAAATAAGAAAAAGAAAATAATTTTGTGCAATAGAACAAATAAATATAATAGAACAAAGACAAATGAAATACAGTACTTGACATTTTTTTATTGGTCAGAAGAAATGCTACAGAAGTTGAATTTATGTAAAATAAAAGTGCATAGTCTTCACTATATGATTTAAATATACACTGATTCTTATTAAAGCTACTAAAGTTATCCAGTCAAGAGAAGTGAGTAAACTTCTCTTTGTCTTTTAGGCTACACTTTATTTTAAGGTGTCCTTGTTACAGTGTAATTATACATTTAAGGAATGAGTAATATTAATTAACTACATGTACTAACTATATGGTTAGGGTTAGGATTAGGGTTTGGCTTAGGGTTACTTGCATGTAATTATGAATAATTTATTGTTATTATAATAGTAATTACATGTAACGTGTAACAAGGACACCGTAAAATAAAGTGTTACCATCTTTTGTTGTTTGATTAACATTAATGACACCAATAGCAGCAGGAATATTAGGATGCTGTCACTTTAAAAGCTAATGTGCAGACCTTATTTTATGAAACATATCCAACTGTTTACATTCACTTAGACATAACCTACTGTGTTTACATGAATAATCACCACAGTCATTTTGACATATTTTTGTGTTTATTTGATCAATTAAGTGCAATAAGGTGCAAAAAGCCATATCGAGTTCTCTTTTACAACTTATTGCACTTGAATGGTTTAAAATAACTTCAGCATTTAAACTGGCAAAGATTACGCTCTCAAATTTTTCCTAGTGGTTGTATGTTGTTGCCAAGGCATTGCAAAATGTTTCCTGTGGTGTTTTGAGTGGCTGCTAGGTCGTTGCTAAATGGTTTGTCTGAGCACCATTAGTTAGCATCTGAAATTCATAAAATGAAATAAGACAATGTATATGTGTATTGAAGGAATATCTACAGTGTAAGGACCAAATAAATAAATAAAGCAAAGATAATATTTTTCTAAAGATAATGTTTTTTCTTTGAGAAATTATTTGGTCTATAGCGATTAAAATTAGCTTCATATAAAAACAATATATGTCTACAGAATATATAATTTAGATAGCGAAGTGTGTATGTTCCAATAAATACAATATACAAAATGTGCATACAGCTACTGTGATATGCAGCACATCCCTTATGTAACGCCCCTGTGGACTGTTTGTTGTGGTTTCTTCCCTTTGTGTTGGTTTAGCCTGTCTAATCATTAGTTAATCACCGTCATTGTGCTCACCTGTCTGCCTCTAATTATTCACCCCATATTAGTTCCTGTCTGTCAGAGCATTGGTGTCGGTTATTGTTAATGTTACCCCGAGTGTGTGTCTCACCTACCTGAACCTGCCTTGTTGTGTCTACAATAAATGTCATTATTGGAATCCTTGTCGTCCTCGTCGTCCTGCCTGCCTCCACACACCCGGATCCGTGACAGAATAACCGACCATAAAACAACAACATAGAGATCGCTGCTCCTTTCCTCACCATATCCCGCCGGGATCTCCCCTTCTACGTCTAATTATTCACCCCATATTAGTTCCTGTCTGTCTGAGCATTGGTGTCGGTTATTGTTAATGTTACCCCGAGTGTGTGTCTCACCTACCTGAACCTGCCTTGTTGTGTCTACAATAAATGTCATTATTGGAATCCTTGTCGTCCTCGTCGTCCTGCCTGCCTCCACACACCCGGATCCGTGACACCTTATGTACACTCAATCAGTCACATGCGCAGTCTAAATATTGACCTCATACAAGTGAGTTGTAAACCTCTCATCACACTCCATGTACTTCAAAATGTATCCTTTAAAAATGACAAATGATCCAGCAGATGTTTAAAATAAATACATGGAAATTCAGCAAAACACTAAAGATTTAATAGATCATTTTAGAAAGAAATCATCTACATAGAGCAATGTAAACGCTTTTTGGAATAAACAGAATGTTAAATAAAGTTTAAAAGTCACATAAGGACAAATTTTACCTTTGTAGCCAAGTTTAACTCTTGGCACACTCTCCTTCATAGAGTTCACCTCCGGCAGAGAGAAGAAGAGCATCACCAATGTAGACCACCAGACACTGGAGAACCACCCCATCTGGAGATGTTGATGTCTGCTCTTCTGTCTTTGTTTGTCTGGTTCCTCGGCAGTCTTCATGATGAGAGAGGAGAGTTCTGCTGCTGCGGACCTGTGATGGAGTGGACAGTTAGATGGGGTCATCTAAGGGAGTGGCTGAGCATCTCCGTGGGAGGTGTGTGAGTGTGTGTGAGGTCTTGTTAAATCCCAAGCAAAAGTTCAGCTGCTTTACTGTGGTCTCTTTCAGGCATGTCTATGCATTTTAGCAGCTCTGCATCAGCTGCTGCTCTATTCAAGTCCTTTCTTTTGTCCACCAACACACATACTTTCTCCCCGTTTCTAAATCTGTTTGTCTCTAAACAAAAGGTCAGCTTGATGAGGGCAGCCACTTTCAGCCTTCTTTCAAATGCCTTTCTTATATTTTCTCACACCATCTTTCATCTGCTCTGTCTCCGTCTCCCTTTCTCACTTCTTCAACAAACAGTATTCGGCTGGGGCGACAATCATGTCTGAATCTTTGCTTCATTAGTCAACAGAGTGCCATGAAATTGTGGGAGAGAGTGAGAAAACTGTAGTCGTCTGTCTTCATTAGGAGATTTCCTTCAGCAGGGAATCATTTAGAACAAGGATTCACACACTTCAGATCAGGGGCTCTCAAAAGTCCTATTCTTTTGAATGAAGGAACGAGTGAAAGAGTGAATGAAAAGGGGGCATGGAGGGACTTATACTATGTTTTCCAACAACCAGCTAGTGAATTTACGTAGATTATTAGCAGTGTTGCTTTAAAGGAAATGAATTAGGAGACTTCTCAGCGAGGGTTTGAGCGTGCTGTGCTTTGGCATGCTGACAGTAAAATCCTCCCTGAGAAGTTTCTTCTCAAATTCATCTTTTAAAGCACTGCTTTTTCCAAAGCAACAAATTTTGGAACAAATTCACCATCTTTGACAATAAATTTCAAGAGAATTACTGTCAGACTTCCAATCACCTACTGAGTAATGTTGCCATTATTATGCTTTACAGCTATATATTATGAGGACTATGACAGTTCTGTACAATAAATGGTTATACACTCTAAAAAACACTGGGTTATTTAATTAGACCCAGTTTGGGTTGATAATCATTTATAAGCAGAAACTAGGGATGTTCATTTCGGTTATTTTTCCTAACCGACAACCGATGCTCGTTAACCGATTGTTAACCGTTAACAATTAGAATTTAATTAAATTAGAAAGGATAAGTGTCTGTGACCCGTTAAAAAATACTAACATTTGTTTCCCGAGGATTAATTTTACATGCGCAAAAAGCAGCAAACAACAGAACATGAGGATTCACATGGTCTTCATATCACATCAGGCACCTGCAGTGCTTCTGCGAACAGAGAAAAACATAATAAAGCTAGGCTATATAACGAATAAATAGGCCTATACGAGAAACATATTTTTATTTAGATAATAAATTAAGAAAATGAAAGAAAAACTGTGCAACAAGTAGCCTAGTATGCGTTTCGGTTCATTTTTGTGCTGCGCAAAAGGAAACAGACGGCAGAAAGCGGCATCCTATTTTTCTTTAGGCTTATTTTGCAAAAGCACAAAGATTTGTTTTTTATTGTGAATGTACACAAATAAAGGCAAACCTTTTACAATTCCGATTATCTTTAGGACTAAAAGGAGTAGTTGCTTCCACTGTTAGAAGGAAAAAATTCAAGTGATTGCGCCAGCGCTGCAAGAACTTTCAAATGTATCTAGTATGATAAAACAGTGCTGCTTTTTTTCCCCAAATACGCACGACCGGAAGGAGCGGAAGCGGTCGACTGTGGCATAATAAAAGCTCCGCTGCTTTCGAGCCGTGTGTCGCGCTCGTTCAGCGGCCTTGTTTCGCTTTGACGGCTTGCATCGGCTGTGGGGAAGAAGACAACAACTCCCATGATTCCACACTAAGTCACGGCGTCATCAAACTACGCCTTTATCTATTTGTTTATTTTGAATATGCGCCCTCTAGCGGCAAAAATTACATTTTGTGCCTTTAAGCATTGCTACCTTGACAATGCAGCCTGTTCATTATCATAATAAAATACAGTCAGTCAAACATATGGGGAAAAAAACCATGTAGTAAAAAAAAATATGTAGTAAAAAATATGTAGTAAAATCTGTGCCGTTAAGTGTTATCACAGTACCGCCGTGATGTTATGCAAAACATTTTGTTTTACGTGGATATTGGAACGCGAGTGAAGTAGGCCTACATAATAAATAATAATTTGGCATTCAAATACATTGTGAATACTGAAACATTTGATTTTGTGTGGAATGAGAGACCCAACGTTGGTTTCAGTTTTGTTTTAGCCTAAATGAATTCGTTTTGGCTTGTCGTTTATATTGCTATAGCTTCTTATATTTGTAATTCTTGTTCTTTTCTAAATACTGTTAATTGAAAGGATTTGTTGTGGAGTGAGGAAACTAAAATAGCCTAGCTATGTTTACAGTGTTTATTATAATGTTTGTAAACATTTCGCGTCGGCATTAGGCCTATTTCTGAATGAAATAAAAAAATGTGACTTAAGTTATACGCGACTTATGTTTTTTCCCCCCTACAAAAAAATTTTTTTTTATACACGTAGGGTATTTTAACCATGCAGCAAACCTTTTTAAATATTTTGATAAATTACTGAAAAAATTTATAATTAAATTACTTTTTAAACCGTTTAACTGATTGTATTAATCTGTCAAAATTATTACGGTCGGTTAACCGGTGAAACAGTTAAAATTAACATCCCTAGCAGAAACCAAATTATGCAAGGTTGGAAATGGTTCTAGCATTTATTACAGGCTTTCTGTGTGTTTCTTGATGGCACTCAAAGCTTAATGTTTTGGCCACAGAAAGACTATTGTGGTTGGTGAAAAAGAACAAAATGAGCCAACTAACTGGTTAAATTTAGACTTAAACCCAAGGTTTTCAATATTTATTCAGCAATGTTCACTGAAAGTTTAAAATAAAGCAACTTCAATTAACTGTATAAGTTGTAACTTGATTTGTCATTCATTTCTTCACTTTTTCTCACTCACACACATTATACGATTGCTTGTATTTTTTTCCAGTTTCCTGTGTTGTTACTGTAATTATTCTGCATGTGTTATGTGACTTTTATTTCCAAGTATTCCAACCCATTTTGGGTTATTTTTAACCAGGCAGTATAGTCATTTTTAAACAATAGTTGAGTTAAAACAACAACCCAGAATGTTGGGACAAAACAACCCAGCACCAGGTTCATCCCTTTTTGACCCAGCAAAAATGACACAAACTGGGTTGTTTCTAACCAAGAATTTGTTTTAGATTGCAGCATCTTTATTTTTTTGAACATCAATCCCCTTATTTGAATTTAATGCAAATAGTGTTCATATATTTCAAAGACCTAATGCAACCCAAACACATCTAGTTTTTAGACATCTGATAAAGATATACATTGTCACTAAGGAATGTTCCTCTAATACTGCACATTTATCAACAGCAGACAGACATATCTCTAACTCTAACATAAAGATAAGTCAGATTTGTCTGTTTAGTTAAAGAACAAGGCGGCATCACAGATAGCTTTGATTATGATGGATCATACTGCATTCATGACATGTGGAGCAGATTTAAAGGGGCTGAGGGAGCGATCTCAGAGAGCAAGTGTCACAAAGATATCAGCATGGGGGCTCTTGGGTAATGCCTGAGTCTTGTAAGATCATATATCAAACAATTGAACTTCTTTCCAAAGTTTTTAAATGTTTTCTTCCTCCTCCACAAAGACACATTTTTCCCTCTTCTTTGACATCACAGCTATTGTCTCTTGCATACATCTCCTGGACGGATTCCTACACCTACCACAGACATAGTCCACTAAATGATTTTACTGTTCAGCTTTACAAAAGGTCAGTCCAAGTTCATTATTATAAGCTCGGGTTACATATTTGTGTTATTCTTGGCAGGGGTCAATGTAAGGGTTACCCCTCGCTCTGTGTAAATAATGTTCATATCAACATAAGCATATGCAGACACCAAGGCCATGCTATGTTTTCATAATCATAACGAAAATGTGTCTTCGTAGCATTACAAATAATTCGTATCATGTTCAAGGTGGTGGTTGGACTAACACTGGTTTTTAGAGAATATAATAATATCCTATCATTTGACCCCATATTTTTCTGGCTTCAATATTTTATATAGCCCAGTTACATTATATTACATTTACCTCCCATGGATCTTAGAATTTCAGCTCCCACGGCTGCAAGCTGTACAGCTACTGTTTTGTTCATTAAAACAGAACAATTCAAAAGCTAAAAAAATATTGTTATAAGTAACGGAAATATGGTTTTGTTGCTGCCAGAGATGATAAAAAAGGTCTGATTGAACTGAAATGCAGCTAAATTAGTTTGGCAGCATTCATTTATTATTTCACATGACTCTAATTGTACTCTAATGACTGAAGTTGAATTATTCAAAATAACGCAAAGGTTATTTATACTAAGTGTAAAAAAGACACAGACTGTTTACACTGAGTGTAAGTCGTAGATACTGTTTGCACCAAGTATAAATAGCAACAAACAGCATTTCTTTACACTACTGTTAAGTGCAAATAGTTTGCAAATTATCAGAAACAGTACTAGTAGTAACAGATGTGACCATGTGATCTCAACATGGCATACGTCCCACAAAGACATTTATTCTAGAAAACTGACTCGAGTTGGGCATCTATACTGTATCTCACATGAGAATAATTTTAATGATATTTCATGAAATTGATGTTCATTTTTTCATGTGTAAAACCTGAAAACTCCTCAGAGCACCTTTAAATTTACATTGTGATAATGTGCTGCGTGGTCTGTAACGTAAACATTAAAATTGCTGTGAAAATTTCTAAGAAAATTAATGCTTGGGATAAATCAGTTAAAAGTAAAACTATGTTAAGTATTTTTAGTGAATAAATAAACATAATGACATGCATTTACTCACACAGAATGAAATAAAAAGTTGTTCGTTTACAAAAAACACCATTTATTCCAGTCATAACTCCACTAAAATCTGTGTATACGTGATTCTGTGACCCGGTAATGTGTATACAACCCATCTCATACCTATAACGAAAACATTTGTAAAATCTTATTTCCCTCATTTGTTGTGAATACATTATATTTGCCTCAGGACATTACTGAATGACTGACAGCTATGCAGAGAAAGGAAAAGCAGACCTTTACTTGAACTCGTTGAATAGTTTTCATATGACAGTTTGGACAGTCCTTTGGCCTCAACTTATACGCCCAATCACACGGCACAAAAGCAGACACATATTGACGATGTCATAACGATGCAATCTCAAATTTAATTTCTAATCCTCAACAACTGTTTCCTACAGTCTATAAGTCTGACTTAAGGCAGTTTTTTTATATATTGTATATCCACAGCCGCTCATGAAGGTTATCATCATCATTCATGGATTGTTGCACTCTGTTATGGTAACTGAAAAAGATATCAAGTATCGCCACATTGTTAGACAAAGGAAAGAGTACAGTAAAAAAGCTTTCAATTGTTCTGCAGACTTTTAAAAGGGTGAAACTCTGTATTTAGTCCTGTTTGTTTGAGCCAAGTCCATGTTTAATGATATGTTTTTAATCCCCCTTCTCATCTTTAAAGGAGGAAACGTTTTAGCTTTCATACCTGCACTTAGCTCAGAAAGAGCCAGGTGCATATCTAATGACAGAGAGCAGAAAGAGAGCGGTGAAGAAATTCCTCTCTGCCAACATTCCCAAACCTCATTATATGCCCGGAATACCTGACACTCTGTCTGTCTGTCTGTGAGTGACAGGTTTAGGGAATTATGGGTAATTCAATACATCCTGAGAGGAACCTCCATAGCCGTAATGGAGAGCAGACAAAGTGCTCGGCTAATGTCTCCTGTCGATTAGCTGTGTTTGGAGTGAACGGATTAAAAACTGTACTGTTACCCACACATAGGTGAAGAGGGGGCGGATGGTGTAAGGTTTAGGCCGTGTGAAGGAAGGATAAGGACGAGGTGTTTGACATTGTTCTGTGTTTTTATCAAGAGTGTTCAGGTGTGTAAGGCCGCTGACAGGAGCCCTTTGAGGGAGACAAGGCTGAACACAACATGTCAGTCAATCATTTGAAGATACAAACATTCACACACTTAAAACAGTATCAGTGAAAAACAGGAACTCGGGTAATACCAGTTAGGGATGTGGTGTGTCCAAAACATAACAGAATTGTTCCAAAACCTATGACCTATTTTATGAGGCCTTTTTTAGTGGCTCTGCTCAGGTAAGTTTGAAATTAGTTTGAGAGCACTATGTGTGCAAGAAGATGGATTGGTTTTTAGCTATGTGCATCGTCAAAGTAACTTCTGCTATATGGCTAACCTGCTTCGGAGCAGATATTATTCTGGGCAAGAGATTGCAAACCAAAACTAGACTAATCAGCTGTGAGCAAAGTATCATATATCTGATGCAATAAAGCCACTCATCCTGTATGTCTTGCTCCAAAATTAAATAAATTGCCTGGCTTTTGCTGCTAATTATTTATTATATTTATTTTATATGAATTATATAAAATAAATAATATCCTTAATTTATTACAAATAAGTAATAAATTATGATTATTTTACGTATAACAATTTGACAATTAATATTTAACTTTTAAATTAAATTACATACATATAAGTACAAACTTTAGAAAATATTATTATTATTATTAGCTCTTTATAAACCTATATAAATTAATTAAATTTGTTCTGTTTATTCACTTGCATTAATATAATTAGATATTTTTCAGCTGCTGCCTCAAAACTTTGTGGCAGTTGCTGTGTTTTTCTTGCCTTTTAATTTTGTCGCAATTCATAATATTTACATAATGATCGCTTACTCTTCATCAAACAAGTGAACACTAAACTTTCTCTGAAACTGAGCTTCTTCAACTAGCTTTGTGTAACAGGCCACTATTGAAGTGGCTCACTAAATGATACTTCAAATTGTGAGGTGTGCCATTCATTTTCTAAACAATCAGATGATTTTCATATGGTGGATGATTAAAAAAATAAATTTACACTGAAGAGCAACACACAGAGAAAACCTAAATAATATAGGTATGGGCCAACCACACCCTGGCAACCACCTAGCAATGCCGCAGCAACCATTGACGGCTACTTTTGCACAGCAAGCATCACTTTTTCTTCATAAAAATTAAAAAAAAAAAAAGTTTATTTTCTTTCCTGCACTATGGCACAGTCTTCTGCCTTCTAAATGAGTCAAGAAACCTGGGATTTAAAAGAATCAAGGTTGGTTTGTCTTACTGGCTCATATACTGCTGATGTAGTGAGGAGAGACAGTGAGGCGAGTCTGACAGAGAGAAAATGTACGAGAGAGAGACATAAGTCTAAGAAATCAGTCGCACTTCTGTGCTAGAGCCTTTTAACACCCAGGTGGCACTATGCTCCAAGGACGTACAGTAAACACACTTAGACACGGACTCACACACACACACACACACACACACACACACACACACAGCAACTAGAATCCATCACTCTGCCACTTACTGCCCTACTTTTTCAGCAGAGGAAATCCAGCTCCCCACCCTCTGTGGTATCATGTTTTCCTCTCCAAATATATGTCAGAGGTCCAGCTTTCTGAATTAAGCAAAGCAAAACATTATATTGAGAACATAGATATAACTATACTTTATGGCATGTGTGCCTATGCATGCAAATTAAATAAGAACAGCTACACTCATGTTTTACCATTAAAAAATTTAATATATTTTTCAATATAGATACATGAACTGCTAATATTTATTTTAATCGATATTTAATAAGAAACACACACATGCATATAGTCTGTAAAGTGTGTATACGACATCTGTGGCTTATGACTGAGACTTTCTCTTGGTCTCACCCCATAAAACTGCAGGGCGTGTGAGCGAGAGTTTCCATAAAGGCTGTGTGCATCACAGAGAGGTATTATCCGGCCCGTTAACACGGGGCAAGAGAAAGAGCCCCCTCTCATCTACTCAAGTACTACGTTCTGGCTTGCTTTCGTCCTCTTACTCTTCTGAAGAAGCACAGAGTCGAGAGTTAATGCCAATCCCGGCTCAGCTGTTGGCGTGGATGTGTGAGGAGGACCAGAGGCAGACTGAGAATCTCCCATCTTTCATTCCCTTGACAGACACCACAGACACGCTTTTACTCCCATCACACATTCCTCACCAGCAAATCTGGCCAGCCATTTGAAAATAAACCTTATCAGCTTTTATAACCTTATTAAGTTAATTTAAAGTCGCCCATGAAATCAAAATGGGAGTTTAATGGCTTTAATCCACATTTTGAGGCCTTCGATAAGATAGAAAGTTGATACAAATGAGCAGATATACAGAATGCACTTAAAACTTAGAGAAACTTATAAACAAAACTTACTGATGACCCACTGTGCCAAATGACACCCTAAGCCTTTGTGGTCCTCCTCCGAATTCACACTTTGGTGACGTAACGCCACACAGACTGTCAAGCAGTACTCTGTCCTGGGGCCTGCAGCAGTATGCACTTTTCTGAAACTTAAAATTACATCATACGCCCCTAACAAGTCCCATTCCTCTAATACCACCTGCCACTGACTAGAAATGGCAAAATCAAATCAATTCACAGCGCCTAATAAAACCTAAGGCAATTTCCTATTAAATAAAACTACAATGGACACAGGAGAGAAAATTGCTTCTCAAATAATTTGTATAATTTTTAACCATACACCAACATTAATCCGACACATAGGCCTAGCAATATATACTGTATATAATGCTATTTTATTCATATTTTAATTATGAATGATGAAAACTAATTCATTTAAATATATTTATTATTGTAGGCCTATATGTAAATAAAATAAATATGTTTATAATAAATAAAATAACAATGTAATTAAAAGGGGTTATCTATATAATTTATTTAATTGTTAATTAATTATAAAATTAAGCAATATATTACAATTAATTAATTAAATTAAAATATGTAAATAAAATAATTACGTTTATGTAAATTAAATATAATGTAAGTAATAAAATACAATAGCAAGCATCCATGATGAATGGATGTTTTTCCTAAAGATGCCGTTATACAATAGCTTCATGCACTTGTTAAAGTCAAACATTTGCTTTACTTGCCACTGCCAGTAAGACAATGTTTAATAAAGCGCAGCTGCGATTTAAATCTTCTGAAATGAAACATGTTTCCTATCACCTAAAAATGAGTGGAGAGGAGAAAATGGGAGAGCCACGCATGATTAACAGCCTCAAACAACAGCACTGCAAATATTTATCCTCATGAGAGCAGCAATTAATTTTACACTGTATCACCCAGACCAGACATGCCACTGTAGTGCTGCTGTATCTTTAATATGAATGTGATAACAATATAATAGTATATTACCTAACATGAATATCGAATGACTATCGCTTTCGACTATAGTCCGTCAAAATTAAAAGACACAAACTGTCATTTATCCTCAGTGATGCTCTTAAAACTTCATGAAAATATGTTTGAACTACTCAAGTTGGACATTTTAATAAAGTTGTAAACTTTTCAGCTCAATATCCTCCAATGAAATGCAATAAAATACTGAAACGTTAATAATAAACGGGTACCTGTGAGAGCTGGTGTCTGTCGTTATTTTCTGGGAGTCTGAGGTGCAGTTTGAGACTTCAAGATCCGTTATTATCCAAAGTCATGCTTGAAATGTCTTCAAGACGTGTCCACTGTTCCCAAACTAAGCTCTCTTCAACTTAATGAGGGGAGACACATAAAACGAAAACAAGTAAAAAGACTAAGGAACTGTTCTCTGAGTGTGACTGAACTCTGTGAATTTGGCTGAGGTATCCGCGTCTGTGGCGCTCGTGGCTGCTGGCTCGAGCTGAGCGCGCCAATTAGCGCCGCGTGCAGAGACTTGAGGGCGGGGAGCGCGAGAGAGCAGCGCACGCTTCAACATACTCATACTTTCCCGTGAGTTGGAGATACTGTCATTTCTGCTGACAATTTTAATCGATTAAACTATATTTCTTTTATGAAAAAAAAATCATTTGAAATAAAATGCTGACTGGAGAAGACATTTTTTCCCTACATGAAAATA
>NW_015552592.1:371127-373789 GCF_001515605.1 Sinocyclocheilus anshuiensis | reverse complement strand
ACACACAAAGAAAAACAAGTAGATAGAATAGAAAAAATAGAAAGCTAGTGTTTGTTTGTTTTTTGTTGTTTTTTTTAAATAAAAATGAACAAAATAATAAAAAAGAAGATAAATATAAAGTAGAATTAAAATAGAATAGAAAGTGTTAGAGTTAGAGGGTCAAATAAAGGTATTTTATTATAAACTAGAATGCACTAGGTGAACAACTGAATAGTGAAGTCGGATTAGGTCGATAAATCGCGACTACTACAAGAAGCCTCGATTGATGTATAAAGATGTCTGTGCCTGATGAATACTGGCCGAAGTTTATAATGTATAAGGCCTAACATTTATGTAAGGATAATGCACGGCTAGCTGTGCATTAAACGATTTTAATGCAGGACGTGGATGCCAAGAACAAACCGACGTCAACAATTGGGGTGTAAAAATCATTTAATGCACAGCTAGCCATGCATTATACTGCTTATACAGTACTATGGTCATTTGCCAGCAATGACAACTTAAATCCATTAATGATGTTTGTAGTGCAATATTTGATTGGAAGGGTTAAAAATGGCGGTAATTTTAGTCAGTCACAAGCTCTAGCATTCTGTCCGCTTCAAATCAGACACAGAGATGAAATAGTGCGGTAAGATCACATTTATTTGAATTAATTACAGCATTTATTTGGATCAATTATCGACCGAGAGAAAGAAAGAGAGAGATTACAGTTATGTATGTGAGTTACCTGAGTCTGCTCGTCTCTCTCTGCAAACAATGAATCTGTGTTTACCTCAAACACAACGATTTTACCACCTTGTTGCTTAAGAATATAATGTAGCGATCCATCTAGGCTATTTTATTAATAAACGCCGCGGGGCAGCACTGACAACAAGTTTCTGTGTGTGTGCGCAGCGCGATTTGCGATGTCCGACCTCTCTCTCTCTCTGTGTATATGTTTGCGAGTGATGTGTGTGTTTGTGTGCATCAATTAAAGCAGCGCATTAATATAGAACAGTGATTAAACTGACTTGGAACTACCTGTGCATTAAACAGTTTTAATGCATACCTGCCGGCCAATCAGAATCGAGTATTCAGACAGACCATGGTATAATACTATTTATACTACGGGCCATTGAATGCTTGAATCTGATTGGCTGACGAACGTTCAAAGGTGTGCAATTATTTTCAGGGAAACGCACTGCGAACGTAGTTCTAGGCAGGTTCTGACCGCATTACACGTCCATATCACTTCACCAAATGCTTTGAGTTATTTCAAAGGTCCTTACAGCCTAAAACAGCAAAATAACCAAAACCCACAACAACACTGACCAAACAAATAAATACAGTAAACAATAGGATAAAAACGACAGAATAGTCTTTTTGCCACAAAATTACGTTTTATTAACTATGTACGTAAATAACATACTTATGTAACGGGGAAAAGAAACTTGTAATGAACTGTGCCAAAATGATTGTTCATATTGCAAAATAATTCTAAGATATTAATTGAATAGAATGTATTAAATGCATCTAAAAGAAAGGGATATGGGGACACCTACAGGTGACTAAGGTAACCTATCAGTGGAATTGGCCATTTTCTCCTCAGTCGCATGAAAGCCGTTGAGGAGAATGGTAGGTGTAAAATCTCCCTCCTGTCGAACAGAAATAAAATGTTGTCAGAGATGATTTTATTTCTCTTTAAGGTCAAAATTGTTATTTTAAAAGTATTTTATTTCATATTTGAGTCATAAGAGATATAGAGTTGACGGACAATTGATGTTTTATTCTGAACGCACTGTTGAGTGCATTAGGAGCACGGGTGCAGATAATTCTTTTCTTGGGATTGGACGGGGGAAATATCTGATGCAGTTTTCTGATAACAAGCCAGGGTTGGGTGAATTTGACTATAAGACTGACATTCATGCTGGTAATGGGAGAAATTATATGGCTTATGGTGTACATAAGACTCTCCCTCTTACTTCTACTCCGAAGCCATGTAATGTGGAAAGTTCTAGTGATCAAGATGTCAGTGAATTAGGTGCTTTAGTTAAAGAATTGGGCCAACAAATTGGTGACTCAGTCACAGCCAAACTTTTGTCAGTGGGTGAATTTGCCAGAACCAATAATGGTAGTAACACCACAGGCTCTCAATGTGCTAATCTTGATTTGTCACAGTTGAATGTCGTTCTGAAATCAGATGAAGTCCCACCAGTGTTTAGGGGGGATGGTTTAGGTAGGTATGACATTCAAGAATGGGTTGAGATGATGCAAGTTTACCCGCAGAAGAGAAATGTCAAAATTACTGAACAGGCTGATGAGATTAGTAGTCATCTAATGGGCAGGGCCAAAGACATTGTGAAAGTAGCCCTACGCAGCAACCCTGCGCTTGACTGCACAAATCACCCTGAGATTATATACAGCATACTTAAGCAACACTTCAGTGAAGTGTCCTGCTCCAGCATGCCACTCGCAGACTTTTACAGCACATTGCCCAAACACGGCGAAAATCCTGTTGACTACTGGCTTCGCCTTAATAAAGCAGCAGATATAGCTGACGAGTGTCTCAGAGGGCAGGGCAGAAGAATGGACAATTTAAATTCTGAAGTTGCAATGATGTTTGTGAGAAATTGCCCAGACCCTGATCTAGCACGCACTTTTAAAGTACGGCCGTTAGAATGCT
>NW_015552592.1:311053-367993 GCF_001515605.1 Sinocyclocheilus anshuiensis | reverse complement strand
GGCGAAAATCCTGTTGACTACTGGCTTCGCCTTAATAAAGCAGCAGATATAGCTGACGAGTGTCTCAGAGGGCAGGGCAGAAGAATGGACAATTTAAATTCTGAAGTTGCAATGATGTTTGTGAGAAATTGCCCAGACCCTGATCTAACGCGCACTTTTAAAGTATGGCCGTTAGAATGCTGGACTGCAAAAGATGTCCAGGAGCTTTTGGATAGTTTCCAATGTGAGCTTAAGCTAAGATCAAGCACCCACGCCTACCCAGTCAGCCAAAATGCACACACGACCATACAGAGCTGTGGAAATTCTAACGTTGTTTCTGAGTCTACATTAATGTGTCTCAAGCAGGGGACCAACGGGCCTGGTGAGCTTAAACCGGATGCAAATGATCACTCCAGTCTGAATCGGATGGCTGACATGCTGGCTCAGCTGATTGAAGTTTTAAAGGCAAAGGAGGAGCGTAAACCTGAGTATGTGTCTTCTGGGAGAGTGCGTAGAAGGAACACAGCTGGACCAAGCAACTGTAAGATTTGTGGCGACACAACGCACACTACAATCGACCACTGCAGATCTGATCATTTGTGTTTTAGATGTCATGGTGCTGGTCACTCCAAACGTGACTGCACAGCGAAATTCCCAAATTCGACTTCTGCAATAATGTCACCCAACAGTCAGGGAAACTGACTCACCCACATTCTGAGAGGGGGTGTGTGGGTGATGTTGAAAAATCCCTCAAAGTGGATACAGATTTGGAAGCTTTGTTCAGCTCCTTTAAGAACATATGTCCTGACTTCCAGAAAGTCGTCTTTCAAAATACACAACGCGTTGAATGCTCAGATACACTTTTTTACACACCTGTTCGTATTAATGATTCATTCACTGTCAGTGCAATGTTGGACACCGGCTCTATGGCCTGTACGTTAAATGATTCAGTTGTCAGTAAACTAAGGGAACATGGTGCTTTGGATACTGTTAATGAAGAAGATACAGACGTCGTCTTAATTGGATGTGGCGGCAAACGAACATTTCCAAAGTGCATGCTTGAGCTTAAGCTGGACATTTACGGCTGTGACGTTATTGTCCCTTGTCTCGTTGTTCCAGGCCAAGGAGATGATCTCATTCTGGGGACAAACGTCATCAAACATCTTGTTCACAGATTAAAAGATTCTGACAGATATTGGGAACTGATCTCTACGCCCAGTGGACATAATCCAGAGAGTGACGAGTTCTTGTCTATGATGGCTGGTGTATGTCGATGGAGGGGCGGAACTATTCCAGATGTTGTTGGTACAGTTAAACTTCAACATGCAGTTACACTTTCGCCTGGCCAAGAGCATCTTGTCTGGGGTAAACTCCCTATTAAGTCCTGTAGCCAACCGGGCAGTACAGTTATGGTGGAGCCATCTAGACTCCGTTCTGCCTCCAGGAATGTTCTAGTGTGTCGTGTTGTCACTCCGCTTTGGGGCGATGGCTGGATTCCACTTAAGTTGATCAACCCTAGCGATAAGCCAGTAACGCTGAAGCGAAACGCCAAAGTGGCCGACGTTTATCCCTGTATTGCGTTGGAGGATGTGTGCGAAACAAGGCCTGAGCTTCTACTTCGATCGAGCAGTCAGCAGTCAGCAGCTGAGTCAGATAAGTTGTGTGTAGGAATTGCTAAGATGAAATGTAAAAGGCACTTACTTCATTTGAGTCATGATCAAGGAGGAGTGATATGCGCAGCACTTTTTCCTGTCAGTTCTTTATATGAACAGTTGCTACTGATCAAAAGCATTATGCTAAGAATGGCAATTCCAGTTTGTGTTTTCAGAAGGAAAGAAAAAAAAAAGTTTTGTTTGTGTTTTGGTTTTTGTGTTTACCACATTTTGGCAAATTCAGTGGGGGAGAATGTAACGGGGAAAAGAAACTTGTAATGAATTGTGCCAAAATGATTGTTCATATTGCAAAATAATTCTAAGATATTAATTGAATAGAATGTATTAAGTGCATCTAAAAGAAAGGGATATGGGGACACCTACAGGTGACTAAGGAAACCTATCAGTGGAATCGGCCATTTTCTCCTCAGTCGCATGAAAGCCGTTGAGGAGAATGGTAGGTGTAAAATCTCTCCGGTCGAACAGAAATAAAATGTTGTCAGAGATGATTTTATTTCTCTTTAAGGTCAAAATTGTTATTTTAAAAGTATTTTATTTCATATTTGAGTCATAAGAGATACAGAGTTGACGGACAATTGATGTTTTATTCCGAACGCACTGTTGAGTGCATTAGGAGCACATGGTATTCGTTGTGTTTCTGTCTCTGTATTTTCTCGTTGCTTATTTTCACGTATATTTATTTTTGACAGTTATGAGACCGAATGAGCTGTATTTCATGTCTGTTTGGTGTCATTTCATATATTCCAGGTATGATGTACTAATGTTCTTATGATGTTATATTTTCTATGTTCAGAAAACAACAGAAAAAGAAATTGAGCTCTTAATTATGGAAAAAACTGATTTATTGTTTGTTGAACTGGTAAATCAGTCGCATGAAAGCCGTTGAGGAGAATGTTATGAGACCGGATGAGCTGTATTTCATGTCTGTTTGGTGTCATTTCATATATTCCAGTAAATGCGATGAGTGAGCTCAGCCTACGTCTCCGTGTTGTCCTTTCCGGAAGGGTCGAAAGAAAGAACCAGAAAAGTAGGGTTACACTTACACTGTTGAGAGATGCACAGACACAAGAAAAGTAATTCACACTCTTAAATCTCTTTCTCTGTAACTTAGTTGTTAACTGCATTAGTCTGCTTTTAACGTCTCAAGCCTCCGATACTAGGTCTAAAATGACGTTTTGGAATTAGCAGCGGAGTCATTGAATGCGATGCGTAAGAAATTAATCCTACTCACAATAGCATTTTAAATTAAAAAACTGGACAAATGCCTTGAAATATATCATCTGACTGATGTCTTTTTGTAGTATCCTTTCTGCAATACTTTATGAACTGCACCCCAACATAAAGTATTGCAGTGTGGTAACAGTAGTATAAGCGGAATAATTGACTCTGGTCCGCTGAATTATTAGAAAATAATGCACACCCCCCCGTGTAACGGCCACTCCGCTTCAGTCGTGCATGGCCACATCACCACCTCGGGTGTGCATTATTTTCTAACAATTCAATGGCCCGTCAATTATTCCTTACATATACACTATGATGATACTTCATTTTTTGATTTTGTTAATGGCTATCGTTAACTGTTTAGTTATCAACATCCTTCAGAATATCATCTTTTGTGCCGAACAGATGAATGAAACTCATGTTTGGAACAAATTGAGGGTGAATAAATGATGACAGAATTGTCACTTTTGGGTAAACTATCCCTATAAGTAGCCTATACCATATTTTACGTTTTAGAATTCTTCACCGATTTAGAAAATTAATGGGAAAAATCATTCTGGATACAAAGCCCCTGAAAAAGTGGTCTCTACTGCGATGTTGAGGTCGAGGTTGAGAAGCATGGTTGAGGTCTCAATATGAGTAATTTCTCTCTGGCTACAAACGGCATTAATGATAGTTAATGTCATTCATTTTTGCAGTGACTAACATAGTTCTTTATGAATGCTGACATATACAATAAATTCAGAAGCCTGTTACTGTACAGAATGCAGTGTACAATTCAGTCATTGTATGAGCCTTTGGCCGGCAAGACTGCCAGAGTGGGAGAGAGAGAGAACACTGAGAAATGACATCCTTCAACTGATGTGATTTTTCACTTCCACATTTAGAGTAGCATTACATACATGAGGTTGAAACTGAGCTCCGCTATACTTTCCCCTTCCCATGAATTCATCAAGACATACTGCACTTAAACTCAACTGCCCTTCTGGGTATATTAATCAAATCATAAAGCCTTCTTGTTGGAGATTGTAACATGCGGTTGTATTATTTGGCAAAATATACTGTAAGCAACTGAAATATTGTGATTAATCTGGAAACACCTAAAAAACAAGGGCAGTGTTGAATGCTTACAGACCTTTTTGGGATGTGCTTTGGATAAAATGCAGGACAGTCTGTGTAAAAACAACTGGGTGTTGAGAAAAGTGGCTTGCTGTCCCACAACGCTGCCAAAGACGTAAGAAGTGGAATATTCCCCTGGAAATAACTTTTGTGTGTTGTCTATAAGTGTATATCTGGGTGTGTGTGTGTAAGGCTGGTTGTAAGAGGGCTTCAACAACTTGGGATGCCCAAAAAGAGGGCTAAACGACTAGCAAAGTACTGTGCTTTGTCTGCTATCACAGGCAGCCGTCATATATGGTGGAGACGTTGTTATTTATACCCTTAACAACTGATTGATATGCTTAATATTGTGAAGATCTGCTGTATCCCACTGGTTCATGATTGTGTACATGTATTTAACTGCATCAGTTTAAGAAGATTTAAATAAATTGTTCAAATGTGTGTGTGTGTGAGAGTTAGAAACATACTTCATGCAAATGTACAAACCCAGATGCAAATGCGTGGACAATGCATTGCAAGTGTGCGAGTGCTACGGTAACAAACCATAGAATTCAGGCAGACAGTGTCATTTTGGTGATTTATATTTTTAATCTTTGTTTTTATTATTTTCAATCTAATTTTAGTTAGAATTTAGACAAATGTTGTTGTTGGTTTTTAAGTTTTTAATTATTTTTAAACATGACCATAATATTAATTTAAGTTTTAGTTATTTTAATACCTCGAGTTAAACTCAAAAAGGTGTTTTGTATTTCATTTCAATGTTATATTCTTTATGGTTTTAGTTTTAGTTAATAACCTTTAAAAGGCCAATAAACTAGATATCTTGCATCCAAAGGAAATTCTAGATGGAAAAAAAATCTGAGAATTTCTTTTCTCAGATGTCTTGTATACACTGAGAAAAATCTGATAATTGGAAGTCTCAATTTGAACTTAATTTAAATCTAGTTGATGTCTAAGAGAAACAACTGTGACTTTAAATAGGTCTCATTTGTGATTTTTCTTTGGGTTGCAATGCCATATGCAACATAATTGTCCTGACACATTTCCAAAGGCAGCCATGCGTACATCTGAGCTTGTATACACTCTTAAAAGGTTATTTATTGCCATTATAAGAACTTTTAACATCCATGAAACCTTTCCATTGCACAAAAGGCTCTTTATAGTGAAAAAAAGGTTCTTCAGATTCTTTCAATGTTCTTTACTCCAAGAAAAAAAAATCTGTGGAAACCCATTTTGGAAAATTTTTAAGAGTGTAAGAAACATTTATGTTCACATTTGCATAGAATATGACTTGGGCTTTAGCCTTTAAATATGTAATCTAGGAGGCGCAGTAAATATTTCTGAAATTCTGATATAAAACAGTCTTCATTTACCAACAGCAAGCCAACTGAGCTTCCATCTATCCTAATCCAGAGTGCTGAGAGAAATCTGTGAGTAATTTCTGCAGTAATCTGTAGTAGAGATCTACTGCACTGAGGGCCCAGAGCCAACACGCTACACCAAGGGACCTTTTAGTTCCCGTTCCCCACACAGAACAACTTATTAGTGCAAAGAGAGAGAAAGACTGATTAGCCAATCATGCCATTAGTGCAGTCAGGCCTCTGGCTGAGCACTCCCACAATGCAACAGGCCATGTAATCCAGGCTTATCAATGATTAGGATAAGTATCAATAATGAAATCACGCCAGTCACTTGAGAAATTGTGGGGGGTTTATCAACCATGAAGGTCCACTGGGGGTTTGGGAATGGGTGGCGAAACATGCCACACACAGATATTCTAAATGATTAATCGAAGATCTAATAATGAAACTATGCCTAAATAATACAAAAAAAGTATGTCATCAACATCTTTTGCTGATCCTGGATCAACATAACTGTCCAAAAATATAGACTTAACCCAATCCCTACCCCTAAACCTAACCCTACCCATAATTTATTCCTAAAAACAGTGTGAAATGATAGCTGATTAACAAGGGTGTAGAAGCACCTAACCCTGATTGTAAGCCTAAAACAGATATTTCCTGAAAAGTTATCCCTCAATTCTGATTGGTTGATAGGAATGTTGTTCCAGGATCAACAAGGATGTTGATCCAGGAACATATTGTACTTGGTGAAATCACCGTCACCTTACTTTCCAATTATCATCAATAGGAAAAAAAGCAGAAACATGAACATTTTAGGCAATTTAGAAATTCTGACCAGGACATGTAAATTAAATTTTAAGAAAACATTCTTTACACTAAAATGGAAATGCAGATTAGTTTAAGAATGTGAGTGAATTTATCAGCATTGTAGAAGTCATTATTTTTTCACATTTTTCCTTTTTTTTTTTTTAAATAGGCCTATCTAAATCTTAATATTTTAAGATTTCTGGACTCTGACCAATTGAAAGTACTTTCCCCCTGAAAGTACATGTGAATGATGTTTGTGTGCGAGAGGGTCATTTCACAGTGTAAACAAAGACATTTTGATGTCAAACTGAGTTTAGTAGAACCCAGACATTTTTGGCAATTTAGAAATCTTGGGCAGGATGTGTCTGGGAAAAAAGAGGTACTGTAAAGTATGAGTCCTTCAGAAATACATGGGCATACATTCTTACACATTCCTCTTCATACTCCCCATGAGATTGAAGGGGGATTTCAGCATTCTTCACGACCGGACCGGAACATTACAAGCACTCCATCCATCCAGAAGCAAAATTTACGCCCTGCACTAATTCTCAGCAACAACCATCAGAACAATTTCCCATCTTCATCAGAACATTAAAGTTTCTTTGTTGAATTTTGCCAGTTCAGATCCCCAAGCAGTCTTCCCCTCGCCTGTGGCACTGCACTAAAAACAATCACTGTTTTGACAAAGCAGGCAGAAAGATGCCCTGATATCTGCTGTTTGTGTTTTTTTCCGACGTACAGTATGCAACCGAGTACAGGTTGTTTTCCAACCAGCCCTGAGTAAATTCGCTGTAAATAAACAGTGTGGCAGTCTACATAGTCTCACTCTTCCATAGGTAAACACTTAACGGGAAAAATCCATTTAACCACAATTGCACTAAAAACATGTAATCAGCCAAGCAAAGTTTTCTCTCATTCTGTAATGTGTTTATTTACCCCTCACTTTTCACGATTGGCAAGCGTCTGTGCATAGGATTATTATTATAATTTTTTTCTTGACCAGACAGCTTGATTCTTTGGTGCGGCCAAGGTTTTTTGCAGAGATCTGAAACATATGAAACACATAAACACACCATATAGTACAGTACAGTGACATTCAGAGGTGTGTCTGCTCTGGTTGACATCATGCTAGAATAGAAAAACAACTGAAATACATCTATATGTGAGTGTTTATCTTTGAAAAGATGACGACGCACGAAAGTAATGTAAAGCCTATGTGTTTTGACAGCAACTTAAGATGAGGTTTGGCTAAAATATAAATCTGAATTCCACACACCAACTCTGTTTATTTGTTTACAGTGTGTCATACAGTATAATCTACATACCTCAGCAATGACATGTCGGTATCTGTCAGGAAACCAGTTTCCTCTGAGCTTCCATTCCTCTAGAATCCAAACGTAAACATTGTGCGTTCGGCTAGAGATCATTTTGTTTGTTCTTGGGAGATCATAAGTGGGATTCATTCGTCTACTTCCCTAAAAAAAAATATCTTTTTATAATTGTTTCTCCTAGACAAATAGTTCAACATTTCAGTATGTACTCTATAATCAAACTCTTCCAAAATCAAATGATCCACATTGACTTTGCAGTATAGCTCTGTATTCTTACTCTATGCCAACAACTGTCTCATTTGCTCCTATCTTTATTTCTCCTTAGGAATATTAAATCTAAGACAAAGCTGATGAAACATAACTGCGAACTCGGAGTCTCCTGAGCTATGTGAGAACAACCTGTTAACAATAACATTTTCCTTTCTGTCTATTTGCAGCTTTGAAAATATCAAATGTAACTTGAGCTGAATTAATTTAAATACTTCAGAGATTTTTATAAAGACCCCAGTGTGAGATGTCTCTTTGCATGTGGAGCAAAACTGATATGAATTTTTAGGAAAAAAGGAGAACTAAGGCGGATGGAACGGAGAAAAGGGGACAGCAGAAGGGAGATTACATGCTTCTGACCTGCAGGGGATGTTTGGGAAATTGTTTCAGAGAAAATTTGTTTAAAGAGAAATGTCAGCCAGCTGGTGGACACACTCTTGCTTGTGGCTCGACAATGGGGGGAACATTTGTGTGTGTGTGTGTGTGTGTGTGTGTGTGTGTGTGTTTTAGCCACTAAAAGATGTCAGAAAAAGCTGCAAGGTGTTCTGAGTAATGGTGCAGGTGTTAAAAAATGTGTTTAGCTTTACATCACTATGACCTACAACAACCATACACCAGCTTTCATGTGACTCATGTGCAAAAGCTCAAAACAAATGCCTTCACATTAATAACAATACGTTAACAAGAAGGGAGATGAGCTGCATGCAATGCATCATATATGGGCAAACTATTCCATGTTTCACATGGAAAGGATTAACCAGATACTGAAAGTAAAATGTTGGCTTTGATACTTTAAATATGTGCTTGGGGTGTTTAGAAAGATCCTAATATAAACTGACAGGAACTACCCACTGGTTCAGAATAAAGTCATTTATTTGTATTGAATTCTGCTTTAAGGCTGTGTTCAATGTCTCACCCAGACGAACACCCCAAATGAATGTCTGCCCTGAGACATTGGGTGTTAACGAAAGCTGTCTGGATAACAAAACTAAACCAAAAAATGCCAAGAATTTTGCAGGAACACACATACAAACACATGTTGTTCTTATAAATCTCTTATAAATATGAACCCAGAACAGTACTTAAAAGTGACGTGTATAATGACAGGTTTCCCAAACACACCAGAAAATATCCAAAAATGTAGTCCCACACCAAACTAATTCCATTGGTTGAGCCGATGTTGCTGTTTTGGACTCGCTAGGATGCTTTACACTTGTTTACATTATGAGGGAATGTTACAGTATGCACATTTGTAAGAAACAAATCCAGTAAGAAATTTTTAACTTTAAACTATGCTTCTGGCTAAAACACAAGTCCTCTACACATAATATTGCTTTCTCCAGTGAAAAAAAAGTAATCTTGTCTGAATCAGGAGAGAAATATGCACAGATCAAGCACTGTTTATAAGTAAAAACGGTCCAAAACAGATCTAAACAAATATGTCGGTGAGATTTGAAGCGAGATGACAAAAGGGATGGACTTTTTCCACTGGAGGATGGATTATGGACTCGTTTTATGGCCAGAAGCAAGTTAAAATGTCTTAATGATGGATTTGTTTCTTACAAACATGCAGCTTTTTGCTTCACAAGACATTAATTGATGTACTGGAGTCTTTTGGATTACTTGTGGATTATTGTGATGTTTTTATCAGAGTGATGTCATGCTAAATTTCTCCAAATCTGTTCTGATGAAGAAAGAAAGTCATCAATATGTTTAGTAGAGATTTTAGAGACGAGTAGATTTTCAGCAAATTTTAATTTTGGGGGGAATTATTTCTTTAAATGAAATAGGTGTATTTTACCATAAAAGAAATTACACACTTAACCTGTTAAAACACATATTTCAACCTATCATGCCCACACCTTAAACTAAACCCTCCAGCCCTTTGAATAAACCACAAAGATGGACAATTCTTGCCACAATGTTCCCACAGTCACAATCCACACTCGTCAGGGTGTTCACCTTTCCTTCCCATCCTTTCCCCTCTCTCAAGCTCTGATTCCACCCATGCCTTGGGCTTTTCCACTTTGGCATGGAACCCAGTGGACACTTTTCCTCGTGAATCATATCAAAGCCATTTGCTATGATTCAATTACCCTGTCAGCTGAGGGTATCCATTTTCATTTGCACAAAACCTGAGATGATTTGCTTGCAATGGTATTCCACTGAAAATAACACACTTAACCTTTCTGCCTTCTTACTAGTTTAATGTGTGTGTGTATCTCTCATAATGCCAATCATATTACGTCTGCATCTCCATTTAATTAGTTTGAATATCCCCAGCCTCTTCAAATCAGAATGATGAGACAGCTCCTGGGACATTCCTGCATTATGCAGTACCTTTTGAACTCTCTTACTTTTACATAAAGAATACTGTTTGTGCTGTAATTTAGGGAGGCATTTCTATAAGGCCTTCAGAAATATGTTCAGGTCAATGTCAGACAATTAGCGTGTATTATATTTTGATAATTTTATTCATTATCAAGACAAACAGCATAATGCAAGCCTAACAGGATGAAAATAAAAAGGTAATGCTAGCCATTTCTAAGTGATGATTATTAGCTTAAATGAGAGTGTCATGTTGAACTATCTTTTGATTCTATCATATCAAATGTAAATTAATCAAACATGAAGAAATGTTTTAGAGCAAGACAAACAAATTGATACCACTACATCACAGAATCCATTAATTCCATTGCTAATACTTACTAATGTTAGTGCTGTTGGTTTCCCTCCAAAATTATGTCACTTCCTGAAGGATGATGTCACTAGAAGAAAAACATAAACTTAATAAAATAATAAAATGACAGTGATATATAAGACACAGGGGGAAAAACTATAAATTAAAATATGAAAACGTTTGTTTCAAAACTTTTGTTTTGGATTAAAGAATAAAGTAATTAAAATTATTTAAAATGCATATCTATTAAATATGTCCATCTTTTTTATTTCATTATTTTAATATTTTATCCTGAAAATAAAGACAGATGAATCATGAAAATGTACTGCACAATATCCTCCTTTTCAGTCCTCCAGTCTTTACTTCTGTTGAACTGGCAGCTGTGCAGAGGCAGTAGGGCTGCAGTGGCAGTAGGTCAAAGTCCCACAGCTTGTGACAGAGAGGAAACGAGGGTGAGAAGCATGGGATCGGCACTTCCTGTCAAACTAGTGACTGACAGACACCGCAGTGGGCTTTGTCCTCCTCCCACTGGTACTTACTGACTGCTGGCCCTTCTGTGGCCTGGGCGTTGCTATGATGGACAGATCTGATGCCCAAAACTGGAAAACAAGGCAGAGACACAGATAAGAAAATAACTTTTTTTGCAGTGTACCATATACCAAGTCAAGTTGAGTCAAGTTTCAGCATTAAACGATGGCTGCAGGGCAAGGAAGTGGAGGAAGAGAAGTGTTAGTAACGTAAGGAAGAATGGTCAGAGCTCACAAAGTGAGTGTGAATCCTGAAAGATACTCATACAGATACAATACATGCTTTGTATGTATTACCTCAATACTTTCCATTCAGTTGTCTCATCTGAAAACAACACTCTTCCAATCAAAAAGATGCCTCCTAATAATCCTCCATGATCTACAGGATGAGAGTTACACCCTACATTTAAAAACGAAGGCCAAAATGTTCTGTATTGGCAAGTACACATTCATTTTTCATTGCAAACACAGTTTTTGCCTAAGGCAAGCTGTCATTTGCCAGAATTTTACTGTGGAGGGATTTCAGAATTAAGACTTCATTACATAGTCAACTCTACTAGTAATTTAACAAGATAAGAACATTGTGACCCAGCCCACCAACCAATCTCTCTCTCTTTCTTTCCTTAGAATATGTATCTTACTGTATTCTTCCGTCCGCAGAGATTGGCATCTATGGGAAAGAGAGCAAGTATGAAGCATACTGTAGTATATTCAGGGTTATACGCAATGCCTGTGGTCCAGTCTAACAGCTTTATGCTTCTCTTGCCTTATCGGACATCTGCACTCTAGAGGGAAACTGCACAGGCCGTCCATAGCTGCCTGCCAGTAAAATACATTCGAGTACCTGTAACCAGATCTGTAAGTTGAGTGTGATAACTCACTTGCTGTGTTTTCTTTCTTAAAATAATATCAAAATGTCATTGATCCCACAGGTAAATCTCAGGTTTATTTATTATATTATTAACGTTTATTTATGTATGAAGCAAGAACATTACTAAAACACAGATGAGATTTCTAAGTAACACATCTGTGAACAGAACCAGTTTCATATGACTGTTGACTATGCATACACTGGAAAAAATGGTGTAGAAACAATTTTCACTCAGAAATTGCTAGTAAATGTAACAATTATAAAGAAATGGCAAGTAACACACTTAAGCATGAAATTTTGCAGTAGAAAAACTGAAATAGTATTTTCTTGTAAAATGCCCTCCAATAATCTGTTTATTTACAACTTCAAACATTATTGTATACAGGGAATGGTACTGTAAGATGTATTATTTATTTATTTATTTAAAATAAATTTCAAATGTAATTTAGTTGTTTTGTTCTTTTTATTTTAATTTTCTTTTTATTTGTTTTAATAAAATATTTATTTATTTATTGTGTATTTAAATCAAGTTTTATTTAATTTAAACAGTTTATTTATTTACATATTAATACATTTATTTATCAGCTATTTTTTATAGTGTATGCTTGACATAAATACAAATGATTGTGTGGGTTTGTGCATGCTGAATGCGTGTGTGTGTGTGTGTGTGTGTGTGTGTGTGTGTGTTCCACATTCCTCACATGAATCAGTTGGACTTGTAGCTGTATCCTGTGAGAGGCTCTAATGACGGTAGTTTGTAATTGTGCTCAGTGGAGTGGGGAGAACTGTTCAGCGATAAACTGTCTTTCCCTGGTTAAGTAAACTCAACAGGTCAGGGGGGAATTGTTTTAGAGATGTAAACACCAACTGAACGCAAATGGCTCTGACACATTTGGGTGTGATCAGTTTTTTTTGTGTCCCATTTTATATTTTTACAACCCCAGTACAGCCAAATTTTATAGTGACTGACAGTCAGCCAAGTGACTTATGCTGAGCTTTAGACCTTCAGGTCCTCATTTAGCTGAATACTACTCACACCGTGAGGATCACAGTATGAGGATCGTGTGAACTCACAATGATTTCATATACTACTCACACCGTGAGGATCACAATATGAGGATCGTGTGATGTCACTGTGATCATCGCATGATCTCACGTGTTGACTGGGTAATTATCAAGAAATTAAAAATGGGAAAGTATGCACTTAGTTATTTTAAGGCCTGTTATGTCAAATAAATGTTAAAATGTAAATGTATGAAACATCACAATTGGATATAGTAGCATTTAGCTGCTGTCCTGAAAAGATATAAAACAACAGTACTATTTCCAGACAGCATTTATAGATATTTTTTTAACATCCTTCTATAAACTTAGAATTTTATGAATTGGTCTAATCCAAGCAGCACCATACAAATAATTCCATTAATCATATGACTGCTTTGCTCCAGAAACCATCCAAAGGATGCAGCCATTTGAAAAGCAAACTTTAATGGAAAAATAATTATGAACAATTCAAAGTCATTAGCAGCGTGGAAGCAGAGTGGATGTGTGTGTGTTTGTGTGCTGGTGTGTCTCCAAGGAGGTCATTACTGAAAGGCTGGTTTAGTAAAGGTGTGTGTTAAGACTCTCAGTGCCATACGTTTGGAGGACTGGCTGATTACAGGCACAGAAGGTGTGGTGTATGTCAGGCCTACTGACTGCTGCCATACATAAAACACTTTTCAACATCAATTAGGAAATAATACATGCATTGTGATGCGGGCAGCACATTTACAGCTGCATCTGTGAAAAATAAAAAAAAGTGCCTCAATAATGGCATTTCCAGGCAAATACAATGAAAGGGTTTCTAGCACTGTGGTTTAAATCGGTGCCACATTTAGTCTTGTTAAAGTCGCAGTGCAGGTATTTCAGTACTCTGGCACAAACACAACCTTGTTATCTGCCTCATTACAGAAAGATATTGCAACCATTAAAGTTTCCATTTCTCATACAGGGCTTTAATCACCACATATACAGCTTTCACATTTCACATCTCTCTTGCTAAGTTCATTGTATATGCTGTTGGGAGTCACTGAGAAGTATAAAAAAGCACCATTTTTTCTTTTTGCTGTTTGCAAAAGTAAGTGTAACGTCATAATATAATTAAAAAAAAAACACCTTTGGTTAACTGTGTATCTTATATCTTAGTAATAGTTCAGCAATTTATTTCATCATTGGTTATTAAAGCATAAAAATGTAAGTACAGGTGCTAATGGAGGATGGATAGATGGATAAATCAGTAAATGTTTTCACCTTTTGTAATAGTTGTGTCTGAGTCGCTCAGTTGTCCTCAGTTTGAAATGATGGATCTCAAAATCATAGTCACTGCTGGAAAGGGGTCAAATATGCACAAGATGCTGGAAAGCCAAAGAATGAGCATGACCTGGAGGATTTTTCTGAAGAACAGCGGGCAGCTGACCTGCTCAGGACCAACAAAAAACTCATGAACAACTAACAGTCATGGATCATCCAGGTAACAAACCACAGTATTAAGATTCAAGGGTATGTAAACTTTTGAACGGGGTCATTTTTATATATTCAGTTATTATTTTGTTTTGTGGAGAATATATAAACATCTGTTATGTGAAATAGCTTATTCTGGACTGTGCTAAATAAAATATAACATACCATTTGCAAGATTCCTTTTATTTTATTCAAATGATTAACAGTTTGCATATTCTGCAAGGAATACGTAAAACAAAGTGCAAACAAATATGCCATAATTGCTTATATACATCTGCCAACGAACATGTGAGTGTGATTTGGGTTGGTTTTTATTAAAAATGGCCAGTAGTTGCCTAATGACACATTCTGTGTGAAACCTGATATCCACTTATCATTAATGGGTTTTTTTCTGTTTGAACTTTTCCTGTATTTTTTATATCCAGGTTTATACCCTCTGCTCTGAACTGTCACCTCTCTGACCCTCTGTTATTGATGCCATATCTGGCAGCAAAACTTATAAATTGTTTAATTGTGTGTGTGTGTGTGTGTGTGTGTGTGTGTGTGTGTGTGTGTGTGTGTGTGTGTGTGTGTCACACATTGAAGGAAGGTATATGAAAGATCTAAAACAGTCTGGCCTCATTAGAAATGGGGAACGTTATTAACGCTGCGCACCCAGGGCAACCTAGGAAGAAAGGGCCACATGGTCATATGACTTACTGACACCAGTAACAACACCAGCAGTCCCACAGTAAATCTCCACAACCTAATCAGACCAGTACTCCTAACTAACCCACATTAAATGCCTCTCTCTGTGGCACCAGTCATAATTTCAGTATTTTTTATTAAAAACTGTTGAAATTCCACATGCCATACATGACAGACAGACAGACAGACAGATAGACATAGACAGATAGACAGATAGACAGACAGATAGATAGATAGATAGATAGATAGATAGATAGATAGAAATACATAGAACGAAATAATGAAATCAATGATGTGCAGACGGAAAGATAAAATGAGAGATGCAGTATAATGACAGAATTATTATCCCATGAAAATGTATTCTACTGTAATCCAAGTGAAAATAACTAAATCAATAGTATTTCTATCCATTTCCGCCCTCTTTTGAAACATCTCATTGGCCACATCACACACACTTCCTGTCCTGCTGTTTTTACGCTATTGTATCCTCAAGGCTCTTCATGCTAATGTCCATTGTGTGTGTGCAGAGAGAGAAAGAGGTTAAAGACAGAGGTGAGGGGTCACAGGAAGCCCCAGAGTGCTTCATTAAGAGGGTCAAAGTGGGTTAAGCTCAGTGCACCTGTGAAGAGTGAACCCAGGGGAGAGAGCTCAGAGAAGACACACACACACACACACAGTCCAGTGCATCCCGAGGCGCTTCCTTAGAAAACAGCAATTATACTGCCATTATTACTCTTAGCTTTAATTATAATGCTTAATGCGTGCATTTACTATGAGAACGCACTTTGCATATTTCCATATCTAAAAGTGATGAGAAGATTGTAAACACTTTAATTTATGAAATGTGTATTCTGCACATAATAAAGGTTCCAATTAGTACTTCTTACAGCAGTTTTAAGAATGTTTTAAATTCCACAAAGAACTTTTCATGTTCAAATTCTCTATAAAATGAATTTAAATGTTTCCACATGAAACTAGTTTTTTTTTTCTAAACATTTTTATTTTCTTTCTTGAGTGTTTGTTGAATTTTGCTGAAAAATGTAAATAACCTGAAATCTGCATTATGTAGTAACTTTTAAATAACTTATTTTATATACTTTAATTCAGAAATATTTAAGTTCATTAAATAAACCTAAATATATTAAGGGTTAAATCAGGTAGAAATGGCTAACAATTACAGTTGACCTCTTTTTGTGCCACAAAGTAGCACTGAAGAACCTTTACTTTTAAGTGCATGTGATTAACATACAGTACAGTCTGATAACACTTGTGAAAATATTTTACAATATAATAATGTTTCAATAAATATTATCAGCATATTTCAGTGAAAATATTAAATAAAAAATATTTAAAAATTGAACATTGTTCACATAAATGTAAATTTGCTTATTTGTTTTTCGCAAACTAGAAATGTTTATTTTTCATCTTAGAATCTATTATTTCATTCTGCATTTTTGGAAGTCCTGAAACTTAATTTACTTGAGATTTTTGATTTTCGCTTTTCAGTTTTCAGTGTGGTCTCAAGAGTTTCAGATCTCACTGTATATTTATTTCAAAAACTAACTAAACAGAACTTCATGAAAGCCATAAGGGCAGGACATGACCCCCAATGACCCAGACGGACATTAATATAGTAAACCGTTAAGAGAGCCTCTTTGTAGAATGACCCCTCGTTGCCGTGGGTTACCCAAGGGCATCCACCACTTACCCTTCAGGCAACATCTGACAGGTCAACAGTCTAATTAGTCAATATTTCTTCCGTGCTGCATTAAAATCAGCATCAGCTGCCCAGAGCAGTACAGAGGCTGCTGTCATCCTGGTTCGTCACAGCTGTATGAACCTAAACTAGATCACATTCTCAAAGGACCACCACCATAAAGGACCACCATAACCATTATATAAAAAATAAAAAAAATGAAAAGATCAATTTTAAGATGATGCAGTAGAGTTTTAAACTGCCTGGTAAATTATCAAATAAATAAATGAATTTAATAAACCAAATTATTTATTTATTTATTAATAATCAAAATAAAAATATAATAAAATAAATAAACAAATAAATCCATTTATTTAAGAAACAAATGTATTTATTTACAAATAAATAATTATTGTATTATTTACAAATAAATAATTATTTTATTTTTAAAAAATAATTATTATAATTTCAAATGTATTACTAAAATGATTAGTAAATAAATAAATACATACATACATAAATAAACTGACTGTGTAAATCTTGATAATGAATATAGAAATGGACAAACATTCAAGTTTATTTCCCAGATTTCATTAAAAAATAAAACAATAAAAATAGTTCATGGTAGAGTTTGCCCAATTTGTGTGTTTGTTTGTGTGTCTTGACCGATTGTTCCACATAAGAAAGAAAATATGGGTTTCAACTGACATGAGGGTGGAAAATAATTTTTGGTGAACTATTCTTTTAAAAATGTCTGCAGGTTTTATTGCCTAGGCATGTTTTTATGATATTGCGCTTACATTTGAGGAATGCTGGTATGTTTTTTAGCAGTCGTCCAGATCAGGCCTGTGTCCACATCATCTCAGAACATTATATCTGGCAAAAGTCCTCTCCCCAAGCAGTCCGTCACTACAGCATTAAAATCAGCATCAGCTGCCCAGAGCAGTACAGAGGCTGCTGTCATCCTGGTTCGTCACAGCTGTATGAACCTAAACTAGATCACATTCTCAAAGGACCACCACCATAAAGGACCACCATAACCATTATATAAAAAATAAAAAAAATGAAAAGATCAATTTTAAGATGATGCAGTAGAGTTTTAAACTGCCTGGTAAATTATCAAATAAATAAATGAATTTAATAAACCAAATTATTTATTTATTTATTAATAATCAAAATAAAAAAGTATAAAAAATAATTTGTAAATAAATAGTTCCCCATAGCGACCCCTAGAGGATGCAGTGTCTCGTTCCCTACTCAGGGAACCATGGTTATTACATAAGTAACCTGAGACGGTTTTCAGCATCATTATTCAATATGGGGTTTTAAAATAAAACTCAATTTCAGTTTTTATGGTTTAAATTCCAAAAATGTATGGATATGTGTGTGATATGAAAATAGCCTAATGCAAAATCACTAACATCTTTGCAAATAAGTCAACTGTCATTGTTTTCTGTGCAAAAATTAGACATATTAATCAACAATACTTTCCTGGAGCTATCGATAATATTAATACAGTATGCTATCACTGGCTATGGAAAATAGGCAGTGAACAGAAGTTTGTTTTTGTACATTTTTATCGATCATGGCAGCTGTTATTCATCAAATTATGGAGAAGATCATTACAACAGGGCATATTGCATCCAGACACAAACACATTTGGTCTGAGCTGATTCAGAAACCAGAATGGACAGTCTCAGTAAATGATATGCAAGATCACAGTAATTTGCTCCATCCTCTACAATCTACCATCTAAAATGACTATACAGTACAAAATCAACTCATGTTACGCAACTTAATGTATAGTTGGCGATTAGTCAAGTATTTCTCTTATTTCTGTATAAAACACGTTCATTATGACCGAACAATCACGCACACATCTCATTGCTAAAGTCCTCACAAATCCTTCTTGTTTGAAATATTCATAGGAAACACACCTCCGGCTTTCTCTTACTCACATATCCATACTGAAGCAGTCTTGTAAAGCAAGAGCAGCAAAGTAAATGAAAGCATGTGTGCGTTCACCTATAGCATCAGCAGACATCTGTGATACTGTTTAACCTGAGCCCTTTGTTTAAAACCCTGTCTCAAAGAGGAGACAAAAACCAACTGCCAGCAACTTGGAGTGAAACAGATGGAGAGAGACGGAGAGAGAGTGGCAGGCTTGGCGTTTGAAGTGTTGATGCAGTTGTTGCAGCTCTGGTGGTCTTAGACTGGCTGAGGTTTCAACTGACATGAGGGTGGAAAATAATTTTTGGTGAACTATTCTTTTAAAAATGTCTGCAGGTTTTATTGCCTAGGCATGTTTTTATGATATTGCGCTTACATTTGAGGAATGCTGGTATGTTTTTTAGCAGTCGTCCAGATCAGGCCTGTGTCCACATCATCTCAGAACATTATATCTGGCAAAAGTCCTCTCCCCAAGCAGTCCGTCACTACAGCTCAGACTGCATGACCTAACGTCTGCACTTCTGTTTGTAATGACCACCGAGCATATTTCACTCTACCACAAGGATACTTTACACCCAATCATCCATCTTCCTCAAGGGAAAAACCTTGTGTCTGTAGCTCCCAGCAGACATCAGAAGGAAACCTACTGTCACTGCCCAACAGGACAAATGCCTCCCGTTCTAGCACTGATGAAACACTTCCGCAAGGCAAATTAAATTCCCCTCCCTGTCACTGGAGATCTGCTCTACTAGTTCCATAATCAATCATATTTGGATGATCTTTCCTTTTTCATCTGATTAGCTTCCTGTGAGCGTTGCAGTGGTCTCTGGAACAGATTACAATAATTATGCATATGCAGAGGAGTCGGGCGTGATACATCACACTTGTCCACAGGACAACGTAATATTAAACTTTTATTTAGTCTCTTTAGTCTCTGGAGATCGAAACGTGTTTTTAAGAGAGAGATCTGGCCAACAGTTACAGCTTAAAACAATACATCAATACAATTACGAACAAAGATGAATGTGTTAAAAAGGAAACTAGCCAGCAAAGGGTCAATGTCTGAACAGTTGACCAACAGTTGATCAAAAATACAATAAAAGCACTAAAATTGTAAAATATTATTACGATTTAAAAAAATAACTTTTCTATTTGAATATATGTTAAAACACAATTTATTAATGTGATGTAAAGTTGCAGCTCTGGTGGTCTTAGACTGGCTGACTGGATGGTTAGACAGATAAACACACCTTTGAGAGTACAGGAAGTGACTGAAGACTTTCCACTGAGCGTTCAGGCCTCTTTTCCTCTCATGACTTCTACTTCTTGTTGTCGAGGTGGCAACTTTTCAGCAACACTCCAAATGTGATGGCTCACAAAAGCAAAGTCTTATGACCAAGAACGTAACCAAATAAATAAGATTAGGGCAAAAAAGGTAAAAGTTTAAGAACTGGTCACTGAAAAACAACAGTAATCACTAATTTGAATATTTGGGACAAAGAATATAATGTTGTGAAAACTCACAGACATTGGTGCACTGTTGCATCCAAATCTATCTGGGAAGGGAAAAAAATAAAAATAAAAAATGAGATAAAAACATGGCGTTTTTAAGCTACGTGCTACCCTAAGACACCCTAAATATGAACACCACAAATTTCTGAATTCTTTCCATTTTAATTTTTTAATTTTAAAATAAACTGCAGCTGACAAAAACTGTTCTTAACAACAGAATTGATTTGTTTGGATAAACATAATTCTGAGTCCAGGATAACACCAAAGTTTCTAACCTGGGAGGGAATTGAGGGGAAATGATTGCCAGCTCCTTATAATGAGACCACTATTCAATTTTGGGGGACCAAAAACAATTATTTCTGATTTGTCCTCATTAAGTTGGAGAAAGTTATTTGATAACCATTTCTTAATACCCCAGATACATTCCAACAATGGTTGAATGGAATCGGCAGCTTTCAATGGCAGGTACAACTGAGTATCGTCCGCATATAAATTAAATGAAACAATATGCTTCCTAATAATATCCCCCAGAGAGCGCATATAAGTTACAAAGAAGCGGGCCCAGAATAGAGCCCTGAGGTACTCCACTAATAATAGGGGCAGATAATGAAGAGAACCTGTCTTTAAGATATGAGCTGAACCATCGTAAGGCAGTACCCCTGATACAGATCAAATTCTGTAAACGCTGTAAGATCAAGTAGTATCAATACAGAATTTTTACCAGCATCAACTGCAAGCAAAATGTCATTGAACACTTTAAGCAAGGCAGAATCTGTTTTATGATAAGCAGTGAAACCAGATTGAAAAGGTTTTAATAAGTTAGCTGCATTTTAAAAAATGGGATCAATTGTCACAACTTTTTCTAAAAGCTTTGACAAAATGATAGCTTAGAGACAAGCCAATAATTATTAAAGCAACTTTCATCCAAACCTTGTTTCTTAAGCAAAGGCTGAACAATCACATGCTTAAAACAGTTCGGAACCACCCCAGTTTCTAATACAATCTAAGAACCATTTAGAACACGCTAGCAACCCTACAGAACACTATAGCAACCACCCAGGGTGCCCTAACAACCACCTGGAACAATCTAGGAAACATTTAGAACAACCTAGCAACCATCCAGCACATCCTAGCAACAATACTATACCAGCAACTACCCAGGGGGTCCAAACAACCACCTGGAACAATCTAGGAACCATTTAGAACAACCTAGCAACCTCCCAGAAGATCCTAGCAACCATCCATTACACCATAACAACCATCCAGAGGGCCTAACAACCACCTGGAACCATCTAGAACAACCTAGCAACTTCCCAGAACACCCTATCAATCATCCAGCACACCCTAGCAACCATCCAGAACACCACAGCATAGCAACCACCCAGAGTGCCCTAGCAACCATCTCTCTTACCATCTTAACATATTTACTTGCTTTATTTTGGTTGCTACCATGGACATCAGGTTGTAGATCCGATCTATAAACCTATCCTAGTAGCCCACTTCTCTGATGATTTAAATGTCTCTAACATAAAATAGACTTGTTTCAGACATATAAATGACAGCTGCTCCATCCAGTCCCTCTATTTGGTGCAAACGTCACACACAGAACTCTATAATCAGTCTGGTTTGCTTATACATCACAGGAACCAGCCTAGAATGATCACACTGGGTTTATTATACATGTCAAAAGAAAGAAGGACTCACAGGAAAGACTCATTACACAGAAGAAATGATCAACTACTAAAGAATTCCCTGCACTGAAATAGAGAACTTCAGCTAGCTACTACTTTTGCCATGGGTGTGTGTTTATCTCTCAGATAGCAGCAGTGATGCATACTGACAAGGTCACAAGTCATTATAAGTCTGTTTCCTGTCCAATGGGCGACCACGCTGATCTCTCTTAGCCTTTGTCCAACACACACACTTTCGGTGGGCGTTCTCCTGTTGCTTTTCTCGTAGCTTACCCTGTTGGATGGCACGGTTCATTTAGATGACACATTGTGGCTTCAGAGGCCATGCTGATTGGACGCAAACTACCGCCAGATCAAACAAGGTATATTTGACACACACAATCCAGCTGTCAATACGAAACACGGCCCATCTGCGTCACAAAAGGTAAAGCGGCTTCCTCCACTTTCCCGTTAACCTTTGTGTTTTCATAAGCAAGCACTGACATAATGATAAAACATAGGAGGAAATCAAACACCATCAGGTCTTTCATAAATAATAAAACTTGGATGCGAGTGTAATGTGAACAGCCACACTTTGTTTCCCTGCCAGGTCGGTGAGGGCAGAGGAGCCTCTGTGAGGAACGACAGTCTCAGCTTTCCTCACAATTTCACTGCCGCCAAAGCAAAGAGGCCCGTACAGCCAAATCTCAGATAGCATTGTTCTAAAAAGACCCACGCTCTAACACTAGTCCTATTCAACTAGTTATATCTGAGTTTGAGATGTGCACGTGTCAATTAACCTATCCAATGCTTATAAAATAGAGATAATGCAATTATTGGTGGTTGCTATTGTTATTGGGTGTTCTGCATGGTTGCTATGGTACTCTGGGTGGTTGCTCGGGTGAACTGGCTACTAGGTGGTTGCTAGGTGTTTTTAGGGTGTTATGGATAGTTGCTCTGGTGTTTTAAGGTGGTTACTTGAGCATTCTGAGTGGTTGCTAGAACACTTTGGGTTGCTATTGTGGGTTGTTGCTAGGGCAGTTCTAGATGGTTACTAGGGTGTTTTGGATAATTGCTAGGATGTTTTTAGGGTGTTCTGAGTGGTTGCTAGGGTGTATTGGGTGTATTGGGTGCTAGGTGGCTATTAGGGTGTTTTAGGGTGTTGTGGGTGGTTACTGGAGTGTTTTAAGGTGATTGCTAGAGCATTCTGAGTGGTTGCTAGGGTGTTCTGTGAGGTTGCTAGGGCATTCTAGGAGATTCTTAGGGTGTTCAGAGTTGTTGCTAGGGTGTACTGGATGCTAGGTGCTGTTAGGATGTTCTGGATGGTTGCTGGGGTTTTTTAAAGTGGTTGCTACAGGATTTAGAGTAGTTGCTAGAACACTTTGGATGGTTGCTATGGTGTTCTGTATGGTTCTTAGGGTATTCTAGGTGGTTGCTAAGGTGCCCTAGGTGCTAGATAGGGAGTGCTAAGTGGTTGCTGGGGTGTTTTAAGGTGGTTGCTAGAGCATTCTGAATGGTTTCTAGGGTGTTCTGGTAGGTTTCTAAGGTGTTCTGGGAGGTTCTTAGGGGGTTCTGAGTGGTTGATAGGGTGTGCTTGGTACTAGATGGCTGTTAGGGTGTTTTAGGGTGTTCTGAATGGTTGCTGGGGTGTTTTAAGGTGGTATCTAAAGCATTCTGAGCGGTTGCTATGATGTTCTGGATGGTTCCTAGGGTGTTCTGGGTGGTTGCTAGGGTGCACTATGTGCTAGATATGGAGTGCTAAGTGGTTGCTAGGGTGTTTTAGGGTGCTCTGTGAGGTTACTAGGGTGTTCTGAGTGGTTGCTAGGTTGCTAGGGTGCAATGGGTGCTAGATGGCTGTTAGGGTGTATTGGGGTGTTCTGGATGGTTGCTGGAGTGTTTTAAGGTGGTTGCTAGAGCATTCTGAGTGGTTGCTATGATGTTCTGTGAGGTTGCTAGGGCACTCTGGGTAGTTGCTGAGGTGTGCTAGGAGGTTTCTAGGACATGTGTTTACTAAGGTGTTTCACAAGGTTGTGAGGGAATTCTGGATGGTTGCTAGGGTGTTCTGCTAGGGCATTTCTATATAGTTTTTATTGTGTTCTGGGTGGTCATTAGGCCATTTCAATGTGATGTGATTTCTGCATGTAAAGGGAACAATACAATCTGAAATTTACCACCAACACATAGAGAATTCAACATCAGGTCACATAAAAATAAATATAGTCACATAAGAGGTCCTGGTAACATATATTTTTTAAATGTTTTCATATCTATAATATCTTATAAAATGTCCTGCAAAACACTTCAGCAACATATAAAACGTACATTTAGAAATGCAATTCAAAATGCTAAAAGTTCCAGTAAGTAAAATTGACAGTTAGTGGCTGGAATGGGTACTGCAGTCCGAATTCAAAATAATTAATTTTACTTAAAAGTAATTTCTCTCGCTCCCTGCTCCTCAGACTCGACTCTCATGCAGGTTGCCAGATTGAGGACACACAACAGAAACAAGCACAATTAATGAAAGGCGACGAGCCTTCCACTGTAAGTTGATTTATCCGTGTTTTAATATGCCATCTTTTTAGATGGATGCTGACGATTTTTAGGTCAGTTTGAATCTGCAATCTCTGACCCAGTTTGTTTGCTGACTTCCAATGGTTGCGATACGCTGTGTTTTCGCACCAAATGGCAAATGGTGTTGAATTACTACTGCCAGTGGCTGGGGTCATACCAAAACAAAAACAGACATTCCGACATGGAACACACATTCCAAAGCATTGTTTTTCGGAAAAACAAGCATGTTTTTTTTTTACATATCATAGTATTTTTATGTTTTAGTACAGTAAAAAATTACATACAACACCTTTAAATAAACTGATTTCTGATTTGCAAACTCAAGTAATACCTACTTACCTAATAAAAGTTCAGTGTTGAAGGCTCTCGTTAAGCCATGACCAATCTCATTTACGCTCTATTAAACGAATAACTGTTACAACCTCAGTCCCTGACAGATCACTCTAGATTTCTAAGCCACAAAAGTCCAACTGAACTATTTAAAGTTTATAGCCGTGCTCTACTCATTATGATAAAAGACAAAAGGTTTTGTTTTAGGGGCCGATAAAAACTGCAGCTGGGGTAAGTGTGTGTGTCTAAAACGGACTGTTTTTGGCATTAAGCCTACGAAAAGGAAAATCTCTTTGACAGTAAAGCAGCTGGGTTTCAAGCAGTAACACAGCACCATCCCGATTACTTAAACACACTCGCCAAATCATCTCCACCGCTCAAAACATGACATTAGAATACCATTAGAGAGTAAATATACTTTCACTGCATTATCACTGTCCATTTCACTTTCTATTTAATCACGACATGATCAAATGTGCACATATTGTGACAAATTGCTTGAATTATTAAACAACAAGGTTTATGTTTTCATACATGGAAATCTGTGTCTATATCTTTCTCATTGGGCAGGTTTTTACATTTAGATCTTTACTGATAATTTGCACTTGCGCCAATATAAACTCCAAGATTATTCAAAGGATAACGGGTCATTTTAGGGGCCATTTAGCCATTGAAACAACTACATAAACTGGACTATGCTGGCTTGAAATTTCTCATTATTAACCAGAAACAGGTGTGCTTGGCAAGAAACGGGGCAATAATTACTATATGTTACTGTTTTAATACAAGCATAGCCTGAAAATTATTTGGACGAAGTTTAAAGAGGGAGAGACAGACTGTAGTCTGCACCATTTCAAACTCCTGAGTTTCAAAACATTATTCTCCATTTATGGAGAGAGGTTTGAACAGCTTGCTAATGAATCAAGCCAAGGTGGATGAATTGGGAAAAAAAAAAAATTTAAATGTGAGTTTGTGTATTTTATAACTTGCTTTGAAAGTTTGCATCATAAGGCCTACTAAATAAGTAGACTTAGTCTAAATATTATTAAGTTGGTGACCCCAGTGTACAGTGGCTGCATCGTTACTAACCTGAATGACTTACTTTCTTCTGTGGAACAGTCTCTGTGTTTTTTGGACCCCAAATATCTTCTTTCATATTCTGCAGAAGAAGAAAAAAATCATGCATCACAAGGAATTAGTCACATTATGCAATAATGCCACTTTAATATTTTGTATCTATTTTGTATCACATGTTTAAGGGTAGTATAAGTGTACAAATACTTTGGGGTGCAACTGTGTGCTTTAAAAAATTATTAGAAGCTGTATATAAAACAAAGATGATTGGAGTACGTTTACAAGAAAATACAGTTTTTCTACTTCAAAATATGCATTTAAAACTTTGGTGTTAGTAAGGTTTTTTTTTTTTTGGAATGCATTAAATTGATTAAAAGTGACATCAAAGACTGATGCCATTTCAACAAGCAGCAACGATAATAAGAAATGTTTCTTAATGATTTCTGAAGAATCATGTGACACTGAAGACTGTAGTAATGAGAGCTGAAAAATCAGTTTTGCATTAAATAACTACATTTTCAAATATATTAAAATGGAAAACAGTTATAATATTATTTCACAATGTTACTGTTTTTTCGGTATCTTTAATCAAATAAATGTAGCCTTGGAAAGCATAAGAGCATATCTGACCCCAAACTTTTGAATGGTCTTGTATTTTACTAAGAACATAATTTGCTAACAAGTTATGCTTTAAAATGCAACTACATTATAACAGATCTTACATGTAAATTTTGCACATTGAAAGCCAAACTTTAAAGAAAAACAGTCATAGAGAGAGAGTGTGAGAGTGAATGAGCGAAAGGAGGGAGAAAGAGGGGAAAAATGGACATCAAAAAGAACGGGGAATGGTATCCAGAGGGAAATTAATCTCCTGCGTGCGTTTGATATTGAACTGCAGGATGAACTGCAGGTGTGGAAGAGTTCACATGCTTTAAATTTACTCTACAACCCCTCTGTAGTACAGTACGCGATAAAATACAGTATGCAGTAACGTACAGTACCGACTCAAGAGAGGACAGTGGACACATCGGCCATGAATCTGACCCCCATTCACCTTTATCAGCAATCTCATCACCATTTTACGACATCCGCACCTTGGGGCAGCCGCACGGGCATCAATAAACTTGTAGGGGAAGTGCGGACTTGCAAAGTGAGGCTTTAATGATGCTAACAGGCCTGAATGTCAAGGAGAGGGTTAAAATGTCAGAAGCAGTACGGTAAATTTACATACTGGAACACCATCCCATTCATCTTCCATGCGACGGTGACACCAGACATGCTGCATTCGCCAGCTCTTTGAGGATTTCAAAAACAAAAGAGCTTAAAAATCTCCCAAAGCATCAGTGCGCCAGGGGGAAACAAGGCAGGTGTGTGTGTATGTGTGTGTGCGTGTGTATTAGCCGGGAGCAAATATTCACAGCTGCCTCATCACAAGACCAGAGGAAGCACTCCAGTCAGAGTGAGACTATTCTCAGAGTCTTTAAACCCACACATGAGAGGAGTTTGAGTTGCTAGAGGAAAGACATATGACTGGAATATTAATTCCACATCAGAGACAGAAACAGAAGATTTTACGTCACTCTGTACGTCTTTAGAGAAAAACCAAATACAAGATGTGCACTAGCACAGGTTTTCAGACATACTCAGATATACGAGACTATGTGAATTTATTAGCACATTTACATGTGAATGAACATTGCATCACAGACTGATCAATCAGTTAGTATATTAGTTGGACAGTACAGTGTGTAACTTGTATGTATGTTTCAGTGCAGGGTACACTGTGCTTGTAAAGCTACTAAAGACTGCCCTCTGGTGACTTGATGCATCATCTAACAATGGTTTTGGAGGGAAAACATTTGCATTCCTGAAAAAGTATTTTAAAAAATAGTTTAAAATAAATTCTGTCCTCATTTACTCAACACATTTCATTTTTTCTACTTCTGTGGAACACAAAATAAGATGTTTAACAGAATGTCTGAGCTGCTCTTTTCCATATAATAGCCTACTTGCACTAAAATAAGAGTAATTATTTTTAATTAATTAATTTTTAAGCACATATTTATTGTGTTTGATTGTAGAGGGGCAGTAACTTTGTAAGATTAGCATTCAGAAACAAGTATTAACCCATTTTTACGCCAAATATACCACATTATGTCATGGGGACTCAAATGGCCCCGAATACTAGGAAGACTATTTACCTTCTTAGTGCATATCGCCACCTAACTGATGGTTGTGCAATTATTTTTGACATTTTTTTTTTCGTTTAATCTTTTAATAACTGAGAATAAGAATTATATTCTCTGTTTGATGCTAATTACGTAATAAGAAATATCACATATGTATTTTTATTATAGAAATACATTATAGAAAATGCAGATCCACGATGTGTGAGATGGCAATAAAATGTAATAAATATATCAGAATAAAATAAACATTACCTTGTTATAATAGTTTTATAATTTATATATCGATAACTATTATATATGACAATAAATATAACATAATAGAATAATATAATATTACCTTATATATTACTTATAATAGTGCTTTATAATTAACATATCAATATAATGTATATATATATATATATATATATATATTAGCATATTAGGATGATTCCTAAAGGACTATGTGACACTGAAAACATTTCAGTAATGACTGCTGGGGAAAAAAAACTGCATTTTCATCACAGGAATATATTACTTTTTAAAAAATTGTTAAGATAAAACACATTTTAAATTGTGTTTCACTATATTTTTTTGTTTAAATATTTAATTAAATAAGTATATATAATATATATATAAAGAAATTCAAGTTGTTAATTACTGCAAATCACCCAAGTAATATGAGAGCAAGTAGAAGATGACAGAATTAATTTTCCAGTAAACAATCCCTTTAAAAATGAATTGTGCACAACAAGAACATGCATAGTCATTTTATGATGAGTTTAAGAGCAAAAAGATACAGGAAGCACATTAATCTGAAACAGGTTTGGATTTCATTACAAATTTATTTGGTCACAAAGTCAGATGTCTGTCAGACAGCCATGTCTATAGTGTTCACCATGTGCTTTCAGTTAACTCTCCACATTTGAATCTCCACAAATAGTTACTGTCTCCATGGATATCCACAGAAACCCTGTGAATTTGAGGAATGTTTCCCGCTGTGTGGGTCGTAAAAGAGAGTGTTTTCACATTAACTGTATAGATGGCTGTTCAATGAGGTGCTCTTTCGGGGACAGAGTTGGATTGACAGACAGAAAGAAAGAAAGTCCTTGAACGTTTTAAAGCACTATGGTTACAGACGCTTAAATAGGGGGGGATTGATTTGCTCCTTTCTGTTATACATTTAAAACTCCAGGCATGACCACTAAGTGTTGCTGTTGTTCATTTTGTAACCCTGCACTGTACACCACTTACGTCTGCATTATAGATAGCTCCACATTTATTAAATTTATATATAGTATTTTAGAAGAAAATTATAAGCTTTATTACAAGCTGAATCTTTCGCACTTTTTTGTTATCAGCGGATCAAAATATACTTATCAAAATGGTTATGAATTATTTATTATACAGTTAACGGACCTTAGCTAACATATTGGTAGAAATATAGTGCATCTGACAGGACAGCGGATATTGCAACTGTTCTCTTCACAATTAGTGATGTTATCACACTTTTCAGTTAGAAAGTCAACTAACAGAGCACTCTCAGCAAAAGTGGGCTTCTCACCAATCTCAGCCAGCAAAGACACATGAGAATGCTTTTCTTAAAAACATAATCCCTAAAAAATAGGGATTTTGTTTTCAAATGATGACTGAATGGTTAAAGTTATTTTTTTATGTTTTTGGAAAAAAGTCTCTTATACTTACCAATGCTGCATTTATTGTTTAAAAATGCAGTAAACTTTAATATTGTAAAATACAATTACAATTTAAATGAAAATTTTTCTAATTTAATATATTTTAAAATGTATTTTATTCCTGTTATGCAAAGCTGAATTTTCAGCAGCGATTACTCCAGACTTCAGTGTCACATGATCCTTCAGAAATCATTCTAATATGCTGATTTGCTGCTCAAGAAACATTATTATTATTATTGTCAATGTTGAAAACATTTGTGCTGCTTAATTTGTTTGTGAAAATTGTTATACTTCATTCAGGATTCTCATCTTTACTGTCGCATTTTATCAATTTAATGCATATTATTTCTTTCAAAAAACAAAAAAAAATCTTACTGACCCCAAACATCTTAACTTGTATATTGTTGGAAAATTGCATTTAATTATTTGTGATTGTATGTTTTAATACTGTCCCACTCAGTGTTGGCGAAATTTATATTTAAAAGTAATGCGTTACAATACTGTGCTACTCCATAAAGTAAAGTAACTAATTGTGTTACTTAGTTACTCTTTATGGAAAGTAATGTAACTTTTTGTCACCTGACCTGGTCTTTCTTATTTGTTTTTAATAACAAAAAACCCAAAAGTTATATTTTTGGCAACTGTAAAGGCCTTTTCATACCAAACGTGAAATGAATAAGCCTCAGGCTGAAGGAAGTGCCTCCGCACTTACTCCCAATTTCTCTCAACAAGGGAACAGGAGATGTATCAGGGAATAAATGGGAAAACAAAGTAACTTGCATTATTTATTTGAAAATAATATTTTCAAATAAATTTATTGTATTTATTTATTAGTAACTCAGATACATCATTGTAGATTTAAAAGTAATGCATTACTTTACTAGTTACTTGAAAAAAGTAATCTGATTACATAACTCACATTACTTGTAATCTGTTACCTTTAACACTGGTCCCACTTTAGCTTCCCATGATCATCTAAGACAGAACTTTTCAGGTAAATTGGAACACTCTTCACTGTTCTGATGGATTGCGATCATTAATCATCATACTATTATGAGCTAACATGTCAAGAACCATGCCATACATGGATTACAGCCTAGACATTTCCTGCCTAATTAAAGCAGTTCAATGTCACAGACACGATACATATATGTTCTATGTGTTTTTACATGGTAGCTGGACCAACAGTTGGTCCAAGCTGATGTAGATAATGGATCAGTCACCTGCTGGGGCCAAGACTGACCTAGCTTTGCCACCTTAAACTGACTGATTCAACCAAATTTTACATTTTTACTTTTGAGAGACAAAAATAGTCTTTCTTTTAAGTAGTTCTTAAGGTAGAGCAATCAAATACGACCTACACTATAATCCCGAGTCACTTTGACCCAGAAACACATGACATTCAATGCACTAAAATAAAAAGATATTTATAGATAGATATTTCTATTGATACTCCAAACCGATGTTGAGATTCCTTTTTTTACTGTAATACATAAAACTGTGTCTTTGGGTCAAAGTGGCTTAATGAAGCAGGTCACATGCTATGAATTTAAAATCACTGTTTCACTTTACCTGAAAAAAGTGAAATGCAATGCCTAACTGTATGTGCAAAGGTCTATGATTATCATAGAAACGGCATATAATAAAGTTCTGGCATCACGAAACACTCAACAGATCATAATATAAATCTTTGATGTCCTCAGTTACACTTCTACAAAGTTCACCCTACAATTCATCAACAAATTGTGCTTTCTTGTTTAGTGTCTGATAATGTTCTTGTCATAGACATTGAGTTAAACACTGCAGTCTAAATGAAACGAATATGCAAATAAGTTGAGCTGTAATGAGAATGAGTTTAAGAGCTCACTGAACTGCAATCAAATTTTTGGTATTACAGTATATGCTTGAATTTGTCACTGCTAGATTAATGAAATAAACAGCCGAGCATATGACTTAATTCGTTTTTATATATATATATATATATATATATATATATATATATTCTCAGGCTGTTTTAGAAATCTGTGTACAAAAATCCAGGCACTGACAAAGTTGAAGTCTGCAGTGGGAATTTTGTTTCTTATATCGGTGGACTGAAAGGTCCTCCTTTCGATTAGGACTTTCCTCTCTTGCAGCTGAGACACAGATCTCTGATGTGGAACATTAAAGTTGAGCTTAAGCTGTCCACTGAGCAATGAGGTGTATAATAAAGGAAACCCAAGGGTCTAGAGAAGGTCAAGAGCACTGGCTACCACAACACACAGACTCGTGCACCAGCGGTGGCCAACCAGCACCCATTCTTATTAGCTTTACCTGAGGGACATTTCAGTGTGAAAATGTACAAGGTATCAGGAAGAAGAAAAAAGAACAGAAAAAGCACATCTTCTCATCAGCAGGAGACTCGAGAGACATCCAGCATGCACTTAGGAGAAGCATCAGATGACTGACAGGATCTGTCAGCGAGTATCAAAGAGAACAGCTTAAGGAGAATAAGCCAGCCGAGACATTCTGTACGGGTCTGAAACCAGAGCTCAAGAGTCATGCTTTAGTTTACTTGGTGAGCAATTATGAAGGGCGATATATATATGAGCACTGTTCAGATATGTATCATATGCATGTTATGCCAAGTTATATTTATTTGATTTAGTGTCAAATAAAGATGGAACAGATGTGTTTTTAGTCGTTTCTTGAAGAGATGGAAATACAGTATATTATATGGAAATACTTAATCACTGTTTGCCATGACGATGAGTATACCACCTTAGCGAGAAAAAATACATTTATTTTGTGCTAAGTATACTACAAATACAAATACATTTACATATGTATGTGCTTTATAAAAATACCCTGCAATTGTACTTTTGGTATATGTACTAAACTAGTATACTTAGAGTTTGCTAAATTGGAACAACTAATTGTGTGCTTAACATAACTAAAGATAGACTTACAGTAAGTATATATTTGATTGTGCTAAAGTTTTAGTTCGTACTCACATCCAGTACCTCCGAGTTTGTTGTGGGGGCATGAATGAAAGGGCAGAGGAGGTCTGTTGCTGGAGAATTTGTATCCACCGTTGTCTGTTTGCATGTATTGCATCAGAAATAATTAACCGCACTTGAAGCTTTCGTAAAATTAAAAATGAAACACCCAAAACTATATATGGTACCATAACGAAGATGAACTACATCGGATGGCATCACATGGGGACGTAATGATGTGTGCCATTAATCGATCTATGTACGATAACATGTAAAACAGGAACATGAAAGGAATATTCTAAAAGCAACTCATGTAAACACCATAATCATTGTCTTATTCATAATAAGGTAAATAATTAGATTACTGATCTGCATGTAAACGTACTCACTGTAAAAAAAACTAAACATTAGAATCACTTGTTCGTTAATCGGAATCCCCTAGTTGTGCTGTATACTTTTGATTTGCTAAAAAGTACTAGCTGAGAGACATTTGTTTGAGAATCTTACTACACTGGTAATGCAGTAGGCTTTTAATTAACTAAAAAGAACCAGATCATATTAGTCATTCTTTAAGGAAACCGACTACACTTGTTGTGCTTTATGTCTTTGATTGATTGCAAAGAACCAAATTAGAGTCATTCATTCAGAAAACGGCTTACAGTGGTTGTGCTGTATGTTTCTGATTCACTAAAAAGAACACATTCATAAGAGCCAAAATGCTGGTCTTCAGTGAAGTCCAATTTTCCTCAGTCTAGCTCTAATATATTCAGGACCTCAGCTGAGACCAGCTATGTTTTCTTAGAACCTTTCATTATGATTTTATGATGCCCCCTTAAAGCTGTTTTGGCAGACTAGCCTCTCCTGGAAAGATCTGCTACTGTTCCAAGTGACCATTCGGAGCTTATTGACTTTCGAGTTGTTCAATTGGATCGTAGAGTACCAGTCTGACTGAGTAACTCTTTCCACGCTGATAAATATCAATTTGTCTTTGTTTTCATAAATGCCTATTGAATTTTCAAGCTGATAACCTGACTCTGATGATATTATAAGGAAAATAAGTCTAAGTGAGCTTTACACAGAGCTGAAGTGGCTGTAATCAAGTCTGGCAGTGCTGGAACAGCTGACTCTAATTATCTCTTTAATTTGGTTAATTTAAGGAGAGGACAATTGCTTTTTCTCTAAGGGCTAGTTGGTGTCAAATAACTTTGTTCAGTCTACATCAATTAAATAAGTAAGTAGTACAATTAGTTCACTTAAGTTCTTTTAGCAATCACTAGATTTTATCTAAAGGCCTAAAAAGATTCATTCTATTCAGGAAATGAGTTAAAGCTTTGTTCACACTGCACACAAATCCAATTTAGTTTTTAAATCCAATCTTTAGAAAAGGCTGTCAGTTTGCAGGTAATGAAATCTCATTTTTTAAGATAGTATAGTCAATGTCTGCTGTTTCTACATTAGTTGCTATGGTAATGATATAAGCACTTGCTGTCAGTGTGGAAAAAGAGGGGGGAAAAAACACATTTTGCTGCTGCTCATGTGTATGATGACAACTCGCTGCGTTGGTGAACTCTCAAGGTGCATGAGATGATTTAAACGAGGCATTTTATGCATTCATCCACATGCTGTGTCGAAAACGTCTGACTTGTTCACTCATTTACTTTCATTACATAAAGTTTGCTGTAAGATGAGAGAGTGAATGAAAATTGGTGCGCTCAAACACTGTCCAGATAAAACTGCACTTTTGCATTCTGAATGATGAAAAACTACTTCTGATCTGACTTTTTAGACTAAAACTCATTACCAAAAAATCAGATTATAACCAGATTTTAAATCACGTATTGATGTGATTTGGATCTGGATGGTAAACATCCGATTTGAAAACAGACTTGAGTCAGATACAGCAAAAAAAAAAAAAGTACCTTTTGGAGCAAAGCTAACTGCAGATAGGCTACATGCAAATCATATTATAATGCATTTAAAATACATAGTATTGCAAAATGATTCCGCAACATTTTAATTTTATTTTTAACGCTACAGTAGTTTCATATGACATGACGCTTCAAAAATGGCTTCATATCTCATTGCACTCAAATCTGTGCAGCCATGCTACGTTGATTTTTATGAGTTTCATAACTCCCCTCTTCAATGACATAAAGACTATTGCAACAAACATGAGAAGCAATATATTCAATTATGCTGCACAAAAGTCAAAGCTTAGTTTGCTGTCATATTTTGAGGAAATATGTTCCCATTACAATAATTAAGTTACTAAATGTTAAAGTGCATCATTCAAACAATCAAATTGTGCTGTTGCGAGTGGTGATGGTACACTTTTTTAAACATAATGCCCATCTATGATTCCATAAAGAACCTTTAACATCAGTGGAACCTTTTCATTTTCACAAAAGATTTTTAAAATGTTCTTCACTCTAAATATAAAAGTTCCAGAACGGTTCTTCTTCCATAGAAGAACCATTTAGTGACCAGTTCTTAAAATAACCATTTTTTTTTAGTGTGAGGAACATCTAAATAACCTTTTTCCATTATAAAGAAGCTTTAGTGGTTCCATGGATGTGGAAGGTTCATCTAATGGAATCATCAATGGATATAAAGAACCTTTCTTGTTTTGTTGGCATCGATAGCCTCGTGGGTAGTGCGTCAACATATAGTGCAACTGTGCTCACAGCAACCCAAGTTCGATTCCCGCCTCTAGGTCCTTTGCTGATCCTGCTCCCTTCTTTCCGCCCCAATACTTTCCTGTCATCTCTTCACTGTCCTCTCAAAATAAAAGGTACAAAAAAGCCCATAAACATAACTTTAAAAAAAGAACCTTCATTTTTAAGAGTGTTCACAAATGTAGCGAATCAGCTCATAGGGAAATATGAATAATTAATAACAAAATATATATTGTGTGTTTGATTGGTCCAGACGCTACACACAGAAAATGGGTACTTTAAGAGCTTTTCACTGAAAGGATCCTTGAGGAACCAAAAACGGTTCTTCTGTGAAATCACTGTTAAAACCCCTTTTGGAACCTTTATTTTTAAGATTGTATTATACAGAAAAGCATTTAATTGTCAAACCCATTCTGTAAGTTCTCACCTGACATTTCTAATCAGCCACCAGGCCATTCCAATCCATCTAGAAGGGTTTAATCCACCTCTCTGCACAGAAGTTTGGTTTCAGATCCTCTTTACACTGGATCACTAAAGGGGCACATCTATAATTCATTAACGGCTGAACTGGGTAAACATCACCAAGCATTAGTTTAAAATGGATGAATGTGTTTGGAGAGCTGGGACAAACTTTGCTCACATGGTGCTCCACTAATTACCACAATCAGCACTGCGATAAGGTGAATTTAAAAACACTTATGATGTATCCAAATAGCGCTTCAGTGTAAGAGATTTCAAGATGATGCAAGATATACACTGCTGTTTCCAACAGGAATGATTTGTGTCTGAATGAGTTAGTGCTTTTTTAATGGAGTTTCAAGATATCAGTGATCAATCAATCGTGATGTTCCCCTTCACCATCACCTCTACAGCAGATCCCATTTAGATTAGCAGGAGGCAGAAGGGGAGAATGTGAGATTGACAAGGCCAGGCTGCTTTATCTAATGCCCGTAAAAAACACAGAGCCAAGGCGCAACCGCCTGAGGTGTTTCAGGACATGTTCTCATTGTCTGGTGAAAGAAGAGAAGCTGCAGACCTCCAATTCAAGAGCCAACGTCAAATGTGGCTCACTGAATTGTACTGCACCATCTCAAACTTCACTCACCTCAAGCGAACTGTCAAAAAATACTGAACTAATTTTGCAGTACTTGCACTATTATTTAATTTGCATTTTAAAGCTGAACTTTGTGATTTCTGCACCATTAGCATCTTCAAATGGAATAAAAAACTTTTTTCAGATTTACTTCTTAATAATATAATATAATATAATAATATAAAAACAATATATAATAACATTTTCAGATCCACTTCTTTAACTAAACATTTCTAATATGTTTAATAGTCTGCTCTCTTTGAAATCACAATGGGAACATTAAACATCATCCTATAACTGTCTTGCATTTTAATTAGGTAACACTTTATTTTAAGGTGTCCTTGTTACCCGTTATATGTACTTACTATTATAATAACAATAAATTATTCATAATTGCTAACTCTAAGCCAAACCCTAATCCTAACCATATAGTAAGTACATGTAGTTATTAATATTACTCAGTCAGTAATTAAATGTACTGTATAATTACACTGTAACAAGGACACCTTAAAATAAAGTGTAACCTTCAATTATTATAAAAAGGTACAACAGCTGTTACTGAGGCGGTACCTCACATTAGTATACATACTATGTAAACTTTAGGTAATACGTACTTTTAAAGTACTAATATGCACCCTTTAGGTGTAAATAAGGTACAAAAGTGTAACTTTTTAAAAGGGTACTGCCCTAATGACAGCTTTTTGTACCTTTTTTATCTGAGAGTGTATGCTATATCTGGCAGTACTACAGTACAGGCACTGTTCACATTTTGTAATAGTTTTCTTATTGCTCTAGATGTATACTTTTAGTGCTTATACAGCTACCTGCTGGAGTAAGTAGGTCACTTACATAATACACAGGCTATCCTGTAATTCAGTGCAGCATCTGGCGAGAATGTAAATGAACATGGAGTACATCTCACAAAAACACTCTTTACAAAATTACTCCTACTGTAATACCGTAATTGTGTCCAGCTCCAGCCAATATGCACATTCTCTTCCACCGAATGAAACACAGAAATGATCAAAACATCCCTTTTCATGGGGAAATGCAGGAATACATTAAACAGATCTGAGCTTTCGGATGACCAGAGCGCTGGATATGCAGGTATCATTTTCACAGGTGCATCAGACGTTTTGTAGTAATAATGTGCTTTGGTGTGGACAGAGATAATGCAAAACCAAAAACAACAGAACCTCATAATGCTAATAACGTCACAATTGCTGCTATTGAGGACACCTCTAGAGTCCCACACCTGCACAATTTCCAGCTCTATCTGTGTCGACATCATCAGACGGCAAAAAAAAGCTATTTATTTCACGGATATGAGTGGCTACTCTTCTAAACAAAGACGCTGCGTGTATCGCAACAACAACATTAGCATCCCGGCTTCATGGACAAGACAAAACACAACCCTTGAGGGCCTTTCTATTTAAATGGAGAAAAATAGGAAACAGAGAGAGCAGAATTGATTTACATAAGGTAAGTGTCCATATTAATTCATGTCCAGATGAGGAACTCTCCTGTTTAGCACATCACAGGCTTGTGTTTCACTGTCACGGCTTAGATTAGCCTAGGTAATGAATTAATGTGAGCCCGAATTAAAACGGCCAGGTTGCCCAGGTCAGGAATAATGTGTGGACACAATGGAAGAGCAATACACACACTCCAAGTTGAGACGGAGTGTATAAAGACATTTCACTGATGTTCTGCCAGGAATTTTGCAACTGAAAAGTAGTTTGTGATGTTTGCTAGAATAACTATTACTACAGCTCACACTTTTGGGATAAACCAAACTAAGTTAAATTTCAGTGGTAACTTGTCCTGCAATGTTTGGGCAGCAGACATCCCATAATAATAAAAAAATCTATAAAAAGTATTTTAAATATTTTTTTCAAATGATACATACTGTTGTGTATAATGTAAAATATATTTAATTGAAACCTTCAAATGCAAATAGTATATATATATAGGGATTATACCTAAAATCATGTCAATTGTGTGCTATAACCTTTCTAAGCAATCAGAATTATGGTTTCTAATATAATATAATATAATATAATATAATATAATATAATATAATATAATATAATATAATATAATATATAACATTTTCAGATCCACTTCTTTAACTAAACGTTTCTAATATTGGGCAGCAGACATCCCATAATAATGAAGGAATCAATAAAAAAATTGTTTAAATATTGTTTTCAAATGCTACATACTGTAGTATATAAATAATTATATTTAAAAATTCAAGTTTAAAATAAATTTAATTGAAACCTTCAAATGCCAAAATACCGTATATTACCAAATATATTATACTTCAAGGGGCAGGAAAGTATATTTTTAATCTTAAACACATTTTGGGTTAAACTTTTTTTTTTGACAATCTAAATGTATTTAGATTTATAATATATTTTTTAAAAACTGACAAAAAAGGTATAAGTATAAGTATAAGTATAAAATATAAATATATAAAATATATACATTTTTAATATATATATATAGGGACTATACCTATAAAATCATGCAAATTGTGTAATCTATAACCTTTCTAAGCAATCGGAATTATGATTTCAGACAATACAATGAGTGAAAAATCACACTGATTAGCCATAACCTGGAGCAGAATATCTTAATATATTTTTTTTTTTACTTTTTGACCATTGGGTATATATTAGCTAACATCCTAGTAAGCACAAATAATTTTCCTAACAACCATACCAAACATCATTGCAACCACTTAGCTATGAGCTAACAAAAACTCAGAACCCCTTGGCAACGCCCTGGTGATCAACTGACAGGTTGTTTTCAGGGCCAAATCAGACCTGATAGTACAAAAGTGCAGGCGTTTTGTTTCTCTTGAAACTGAACATCTCTCTGCAACCCTGCTTCTAATTAGTTCATGAAAAACAGAATCGCATTAGTCCGACTTCACGCCTGCAAGCTGGCTCGTGTTGTATCAGAACAGGGGGAAAAGAAGCGTTCAGGAGGGCTGAACAATGAGCTGGTGTAAATTAAACAACCATGAAAACAAATTACAAGGACGGCCCATGGAAGAAAAGCAGGGAATTACTTCATTGTAAGAATAATGGCATAAAGAAACATTGCTCTTAACAAAAAACTGTTTTGCTGAATAGAAATAAACTGATTATTTAGTGTCCTGTGGTTCTGAAAATTGGTCACCCAGGTGTCTGTGCATGTTGCATTTTGCCAGTTTTTCACATTCATAAATAACAGCAAAGCACTAAGTAGACTAGTTTAGTTAGTTGAATTTGTGTTTCTGAGAAGTACTTTATGATTTCAAACCAGTCAGAATAAAAAAAATAATAATTTTTTTCTCGCACAACAGTGCACTGAAAGCAAATTATGGTACTATGGTATGTTATATATTTCTAGTGTGTGTGTGTGTGTGTCTGTGTGTGTGTGTGTGTCTATACATATATCATTTACATAAACTTAGACAGCTTGTTACAACAGACAATCTCCCACAGAAAAAAAATACAAAAGCTGTCATTGGGACGGTATCTTTTCAAAAGGTAATAATATGTACCTTTTAGGCAGTAATTTATATATTTTATGTAATAATATGTTCTTTTAATGTACTAATATGTATTCTTTAGGGGTAAATAAGGTACAAAAGTATACTTTTTGAAAAGGTACTGCCCCAGTGACAGCTTTTGTACCTTTTGTATCTCAATCTGATCCAAATCAGTACATATGACATTGTATCAGTACACTGTAACTCAGATATAAATTTGAAAATGAAACCCATCTGAATAGTGCTTTAAAGGAACACTCCACTATTTTTGAAAATAGGCTCATTTTCCAACTCCCCTAGAGTTAAACAGTTGAGTTTTACCGTTTTCGAACCCATTCAGCCGATCTCCGGGTCGGCGGTAGCACTTTTAGCTGTAGCTTAGCATAGATCATTGAATCTGATTAGACCGTTAGCATCTCACTCAAAAATGACCAATATGGCTAGGAACTATACTCTCATTCCGGCGTAATTATTAAGGAACTTTGCTGCCGTACCATGGGGGCAGCAGGAAAGTTACTTGATTATTACACCAGAATGAGAGTATACTCCCTAGCCATATCGGCCTAGAAAATCTCAACTATTCATTTTCCGTCGGTCTTAGTACACAATGTAACTACAGAAGAGTCAAGTTTTAAATAGGAAAAATATAGAAACTCTTTGGTCATTTTTGAGCGAGATGCTAACGGTCTAATCAGATTCAATGATCTATGCTAAGCTACAGCTAAAAGTGCTACCGCCAGACCCGGAGATCGGCTGAATGGATTCGAAAACGGTAAAACTCAACTGTTTACCTCTAGGGGAGTTGGAAAATGAGCCTATTTTCAAAAATAGTGGAGTGTTCCTTTAATGTCATAAAAAAGCCCTGAGCTAACTGACAGTGATGGAAATGCAAACAAATGAACATTCGAATATTGCCAAAAGCCTCAGAGCAGCTCATTACACCAATAGAACTAAAGCACAGGCTAATTACTGTTCATCTCTCCTTATATAGCCAAACAAACAGCCTCATTTGCATATTGTTTAATGGATTGTTTGGGTAAAAGAAGCAATGAATAAAGGCCATTATTCCCCACCTATATCATTTACCCCTCATAATCGCTCTGCAAACGTGCCCCCAGATGTAATTCTTAGCTGTCAAAAATATAAATTGCCAAGCCTTGGGGCCTGGTGTTAAACAGCAGGTGGGTCGCTTCTGGATGTATTAGCGAGTTTTACTGTTTTATCACCTGAAATGAATATGTGCTTTCTGTGAGTGACCTTGGATATTATAAATCATCAAATGTTCAAGGAATTCAAGGTATTCCTTGAATAACAAAGTGATAAAAATATTCAAACAACTTTGGCACCAAAAACCCACACAACAATAACAATGGCTGTGTTTGCTGCAGTTTAGTGTTGTGTGATGATGTTCTATTTGATACTTTAATTTAAGGGAATAAATGGAAATGAGCAAAAAAGGGATTTGTATATCCATTTCATATCTTTAAATGGGCCACAAGATAAAGGAAGCTTATATATTTACATACATTTGCACTGCTCTGTTTATAGTTAATCCAAACCATTCAGTCTATTCATTTTTATTTTGAAACGACTAAACACAAATAAAACATTATTATTTGAGCTTAGGATCTCTTAGATGTCTTTTATCTGTTAGATGTCTTCAGAGATCAAAGCAACATCTTGAGGCTGTTTTGACTAAAATGATGTCTCAGGTTCTTATTGTTTGTTTACAAAACAAAATAAAGCAAAAACAACTGACTGACCTTCTTGTGATTATTCTCTTATATGTTGATTCTTGTTTAACCTTTATTTACATGAAAAAGGGTGTTGGGTAAGGCTTGGGTTTGCTCAGAGCAGATGCACTTGACCCTATCAGAGAGCATCGCTCAATTTTAGCATCTTCCTCTTCCGCCACTCGCTCACTTCTGTGATCTATAATGTGAAGTGCCTCCTTTGGTGTTGTGAAAGGTTAAGTGTGCAAATAAATGCAAAGTATGGCTGTTGTGTTTGGTTTTGAAGGGCATGAGTCAATCAAATCATAACAGGTGCTGAATCGTAAAGCTTTTGGAGGTCAATTACAGTTATTTGTGTAGGGTTCAAAGTGACAGTTCACCCAAAAATTAAAATTCTGTAATCATTTAGTCTTTCTTTTCAAACCCAGGCACACTGGAAAAACATTCCTCCACCTGCATTTTTGCAAAACTCACCTATAAATACAATTCACTGTACAATTCACTAGAGGCAGTTAAGCACCAACATCAATTATTGCTTTTCACATAAATTATGATTACTGATTATGATTAAGCACAGTTCCTTGCACGACACTCACCTCAAAACACTTTTACCATAGCACATGATTTGTAAACTAATACATTTTGATGTTTGAATCACACCAGCTCTATATGTATGGCTTTTTTAATGTAGTAAACTTGCTCAGTAGCTCACCTGGTACAGCATTGCACTACAATACAGAGCGCTCATGCACAATGCTCATAAAATAGCTCAACAAGAGAGCTCAAAACCATGTAAACGCAAGTTAAAATGGCATGATTGCTTCAAACTTATTATTTTTTCTTTAACAATATTGGTTTTAAAGTTTTAGCATAGGTGTTACATTATTTTCAAATGCAACAATACGTTAACCTTTAAAGGCCACTCGTAGGGCATTTGATTTTTTAGCACTTTTAAACTTTTTAGCACCTCCCACTGGACATTTCACTTTGAAATTGGCGCACAATGTGCAAAAAGTAATGCCATAAAATTTTTGCAAAAATGTTGCCACAAACACATTTTTAATGAGCCTGGGTTGTTCTTTCTTCTGTGGATCCCATAAGAAGTTTTGAATAACTTTCCTGTTTTGTTGGATTGTCCCTTTTAGATGGTGCAATATGTTTTCACAGAATCTTATGTCTAATTGTTATCAGAAAAGAAAGAAATCTGAAAAAAACTGTACAACCCGATATTATTTTTTAACATTCTGGGCCTCTAAAAGCAGGTGAGAAAACTAATATTGGACAGTGCCACATAGCTGGATTTCAACCAGCACACACAGAGAGAGAGAGAGAGAGAGAGAGAGAGAGAGAGAGAGAGGAATGCAAAAGTGTAACTAGATTGCACAGAGTGAAAAATCAATACTGATGAAGTTCGGAGAATAGGGCTTATCGATTTAACACAAGGGATGATAAATAATTGCTACATTCTGAGAATAAGTGTAAATCAGTAAATTATGATGCCTTTTGATTTTCATATTGATCTTTCTCAATAAAGAAACATAGTACAAGTCCATTTCTGTCGTAGGTTCTTTCTGGAATAGACTCGTTAACTACTGTATATAGATCAAGTTGTAACGTGTTCAATGCAGGCTAGGAGCAAAGTAGATGGAAATGAAGATACATATCATTGAATTCATTGCTGGTTCAAATTAAAGAGATATTTCACTGCAAAATGAAAATTCTGACATCATTTACTCACCCTTATGTCAACCCAAAACTGTATGCCATTATTTCCCCTGTGGAACACACACACACACACACACACAAAAGAATATTTTGAAAAACATATAGTAAGTATAAAATTATTTTTGAATGAACAATCCCTTTAACTAATGCAAAGTTATTTTTAAAGAGCATACAGCAGTGCATTTGTTTTTCATACCTTTCCCTTCTTCTTTTCATCTCTCCACCTCCATCCAGCAAAAGCAAGTGATTGTTTGACAATAGTTCATTATGGTGATGATTAGATGTGATCAATTGTTGTGTCCCAATAAACAGGACTGACAGCGTCAGCAGTGATTTTGAGCCTGAACAGGATTTTCATTTACAGTGATGCTACGTTGAAGTTAGTACAAAGTACCTTTGTAGTGCATTCAAATTCATATCAAATCAATAACATAAAATAATCACTAAGTCAGTATGCTAACTCAATTTCTGAGTATGTAACCTCTTTACAGAAATGGCTGTCTTTGAATATTCAATGAAAATGCGTGCAGTCTTATTAAACACATTTTCAACACTTAATTGGAAGGACTATGGATTTTATCTCTTTTTAATATTCTAAAGGATGAGAGATTGGCATTTTAATTGAGTTCAGTGTTCAAATAGTGGTCAGGGAAATTGCGATGTGATCTCATATCATATCATTTGAGCAGATTCCACAACAGCCGCGCTGTTATTTAAAGGGGACGGAGCCAAAATAACACTGGGATCAATCCAAGCAAATTCTACGAACAGAGCCAATGCACAATTTGCCATGAATAATCTGTATTAATGTCTCCTGGTATTGTGAGATGAAAGAAAAATAAAACACTCACAGTAACAATTACGGGCGCATTTAATCCGTGTCTAACCACAAATATAAGCCACACAAAGGTTGAATGTGCCATTAGCGGCTTCACTAAATTCTTTAAAGTCCAAGAGTACAATTTTTTAAAGGTTAAATATTTCATACATGTTTAATATGCAGTGACAAGTATTTTATGCTCAACAGTGTTGCAACAGTTATTTGTTTAGTACAAACAATACTACTGTGAAATATTATTACTATTTAAATCAACTGTTTTATATTTTAATATATTTCAAAATGTAATTTATTCCTGTGATGGCAAGCTGAATTTTCAGCATCATTACTCCAGTCTGCAGTGTCACATGATCCGTCAGAAATCATTCTAGTATGGTGATTTGCTGCTCAAGAAACATTTCTTGTTCACAATGTTAGAAACAATTGTGCTGCTTAATATTTTTGTGGAAACCAGGATACATATTTTTTAGAATTCTTTGATGAATAGAAAGCACAAAAGAAGATGAAAAATAAATCTTAAAATCTTTTGTAACATTACATATGTCTTTACTTTTTATCAATTGAATGCATCCTTGCTGAATAAAAGTATTATTTCTTTAAAAACTCATTTAGATTGGTAGTGCATAAATTAAGCCACTGGAGCAGTTTCAAAAAACTGCTGTTTGACCTTCCCGATTAGCAACATTAACTCGTCCAATGGCATGACCTTGGAGGTGGGACTATCTGTTTGCTGGACCAATGGTAGATGGGGAAACCAGTTTGAAAATAGTCATTATTTTTGCAATTCCATTTAGGGATGTTAGTTAAAAATAGGCTACACATTTCAAATTTCAGTTTTTATGTTTTACATTCAAACATATTCCTTACCATGCTGTGCAAAACTGAGAAGCTACGGTACCGTGGAAATAAAACAATCCTTTTAGGCATCAATTCAGTGCACCCTCTCTGTACTGAGAGAGGACGGTGATGAATCATCCATCTGTTAAAACACACACACATGCTACAGAGGAAAGTTTTCTCACTATGTGACACACATTCATACATTCATGAGAGTTTCTCCCAGGGCTCTTCAAATGTGTGCATGGAGAGTACGGTGAATGAATCCGTCTAATCTGGGCATTGGTATTCGCGGCTGTTAGTGCCGGTTGTGTGGTAGGATTTGGGAATGGCTGGAGGGGACGGAGCCCGTGAGAAGCTGTGGGTATTGTGTTGGGTTGAGGATACCAGGCTGAAGAAGTCGTCTCCGCTGAGGAACTATAGAGACAGAGGCAGTTCCCATGCTCCAGTGCTCTGTGAAACACTGCATTGTGCGGCCTTTACTTCAGGCCAGCGATAAAGCCTCTCCAAACCTTTAATTACCCACAATTCTCTATTCCCTTCTGTTTGTCTGTCTCCATTTCATTCGACCAGTATCTCATCAGAATGCAAGTTTAAGTGCGAAGCTTTGACATGTCAAGGTTTCAGTCAGCGCGCAATTATTCAACTGACTACACAGACTGAATATTTCCTCTTTGCATTTATCACAGATGGTTTGTTTATTTTTGACTGAACGTGGGAATATTTGCTGCATGCGAACTGAGCTTCTTCTCATGCTTTGAAGGTAAGTAGGGTCATTCTATGAAATGTGTGCCATTTTCAGTTTGAAAAGTAAATTTGGTGCCATCTCAAACAAAATGAAACATTAAATAATAAACTTTTAATATATATATATATATATATATATATATATATATTAGCACATAATTATCTTCAGAATGGTATCATATTTTAACAGCATTATACATCTTGGGCGGAACTATCTGTTTGCTCGACCAATAGTAGATGGGGAAACCAATTTAACCCCAAATTAGCCTATCAAAATGATTTCTGACTCAAGTAATGATGCTGAAAATTCAGCTTTGCCAAGACAGAAATACATTACATTTTAAAATGTATTAAAACAGAATACAGTTATTTGAAATTGTAATAATATGTTGCAGTATTACTGTTTTAACTGTATTTTTGATCAAATAAATGCTTTGGTGAGCATTTTTCTTCGTGAGACTTCTTTCAAAAACAACAATAAAACAAATTACTGACCGCAAACTTTTAAACGGTATTGTATGAAGGACACAAAAGTCATTTTGTAGAATGACCCAGATTATTAGGCTCCTGAAGCTTAAAACAACAGCCAAATATGAGACAGAGTGCTGCCCTTGTGGGATGCTTCTCAGCCACGGAGCTAATGAAGAAAATAAAGGGAAGTAACAGAAGACCAGAGATCCAGCGGCACAGGGAGATTCTTCAAAAGTTGATGGAAAGTCTTCCGAGAAAGGCTATCACTGATTTCACATCACAAGTCAGCTTGGCATGTGTAATAGCATGAATATTTAACGCACAGCAGAAAAGATGAGAAGAAGTCTTATCTGAAATATGGATTTCCTCATTGGGCCTAATAAATATTTGACTTAATAAGCAGCTAGACAGATTAATGATTAGCTGAGTTTAAATAGTTAATAGAGGGCAGATATGAGGAGAAAAGTACCATTATGTGCACCCGTTGCTGTCATTATGACGCCAGAACGAGAGAACATGATAATGAAACTGCTCATCATACTGATGGTGCCACATTCCCTATGACCATAATGCCAACACCGCACAAAACTCAAACCCAATGCAAACCCAAAGTTACACATGAGAGTATGACCTGAAGCCAGCACAAGTTGAATAGCAGACCGCTATCATGCACTACACAAAGGTTATGCAAAAATACTTGCATAATTTGCAGAAATACTTTGTTGAAAACAAAGTAAAAATGAGTTTTGTAATCACCAGAGCTGTTCACAGAGCACAGTATGGCTTCAGAACAATCATCTAAATCCAAGAATATCAGACAGAAGACAGTAAAGAGGGATGACAACAGGAAGCCTGATCAAACTTGCTAGAACAAGCCCTCATCCATTTGACAACTTCCTATAACAGTAACAGGAAATTCATTTATTCACAATGACCTTAAAGACTGCCGGCTGCTTCTCTGACAATTACTTCAGCGGAGCCCAGATACAGCTTTAATTTTGCTCATAGTTTAATGAAAGCCTGATTCCAGGAACATTCAAGCTCTTCTAAAAGCAATGATCATTTATAGGCCTGTGTAACGCATGGGTCAGGGAATTGTGCCTCATTCTTTCATTTCAAAGCCAATCGCAATTGCTTGTACACAATGTACTTGTGACAACAAGTTAGATTGGCTGCTATTGAAGTGCTCAGTGGGAACTTAAGTCTTTAATTAAAGCCATTGATTTGTGAATACTTGCATTAATTGCAAAGAAAACTTTGTAACTAACTACACATAAAGTATTTTAATGCATCATGTATATTCTCAGTGCAAAGTCTGTTCCAAATGAAATAAAACCTGACAATTCAGATTTTTTGATGCATGTGTTTATTATAAATTATTAATATGTGATTGTACTTTTTTAAAATTCATATGCCCTCATTATCTTTAATTAAAAAAAAACATTAACAATCCATGAGATTTTCAAACAACAACAATCTAATCAATTCCAGATTGACAAAATCAAGTCCTGACTTCCATTTTGTTTTCTCACGCCGTTTTATTTGTCACAACAGATATGAAAAGATCATTTAATTCCAACTTTAAAACATTAGTATATCAGTGCATTGCATTTGTACTCAAAGTCAGAAATTCTGGGCCTTTAACTAACTACGAACCAACCCCCATTTTCGTAAATTCAAAGTGTTTGTGAGCATTTGGACCTGATACTCATCTGAACTCACCTAGCTGCAAGGCATACTGGGTAACCGGTGGCACTACAAAACTTCAGTACCTAAAATTATTGATAAGAAATATACACTGAAAAAAACATTAGGTGTAAGATTTACTTTAAAAACCATTTTCATACAGAAATTGCTAGTAAAATGTACATTTAATTACAAGGAAACTTTGTATTAAAGAAACATTGTATCAAAGTAACATTTAATTCAAGATGACATTTTGAAGTAGAAAAACTGAAATAGCAATTTCTTGTAAAATGTACTTCAAATTTACAACTTTGAAAAAAATTTACAGTGTATATCTAATTAAAAAGGGAATGTTTCAACCAATATTTGTGTGCAACCTCTGTTTTGTGTTTCACACGAATTTCAGTAGTTTGATGTTAGCATGTTTCTAAGCTAGCGACATGCTAACATCAAGCAATAGCAAATTGTGAGTAGGCCTATTTGTGTTGCTTCTTGTATACATTCAACTATACCTGTTTTTTTTTTAGCATTGCTCCCTAAGTGGGTCTTAGTGTACTTGTGCATGTGACATTTTGAGCAATTACTGACACTAAATGTGACACAGGCACAATGTGTTAGAGAGAGCATTTCTTTATGCAGCTTTTCTTCAGGCATATATGTGTGTATGAAAGCACAAAGGTGCAAAATTCAAAAACACTGGCCTCTTAAATCACTACCTCAGCCTTTTCCCTTCGGATATTGCATATGTGTAGTGTACCTACACAAATACACACACACAAGTTCAGCAGGTTCACCCATGTCCCTCTGTGGCTGAAGCCCACTTTGGTTTTTGGATGTCAAGTGATGTGTGAAGATAATCCCTGAAGATCAAATGCACCAGAGTGTATGTGTGTTTATATGTGTGTGTGTGTGTGTGTGTGTGTATGAGTGCTTTTCCTCAAAATAAGCAGCACGAAGACCGATCCACCCAATCTTACACAATCCAGCACTTTCTCTCTCTCATACGCATACAAAAGACAAAAACACACACAGAGAGGCGAGAGAATGAAAATCAGGGTATGAGTTTCTCTCCTGACTCACTCATCTGCTATCAGTCACTCCCACACTGCTTCCACTCATCGAGAATAGCAGAGGAAGAATAAACAAATATTTAGAAATGTTCTGTAGCCAGGACTGTATGAGCAACAGAGAGATAAACTTATGGTGGTTATAACTGTTATTGGCACATTCAGGCTTATTTTTCATGTTTGGTCCATCCTTAAAGGGATATTTCACGCAAAAATGAGAATTCTGTCATCATTTACTCACCCTAATATCTTCTGAAATAAAAGGAGTTATTTAAATCAGAATGTCCAAGCTGCTTTTTACCATACAAAACATCAATAAAAGTGAAGGATGACGAAAGCTGTGAACAACAAAAGATTCTCAGTAAATAAGAACCTGCAACATATAGACAAAAAGGGGTTTTCAAGCAATAGATAGCCACAAGGGTAGTGACACAATGCAGATTACCACAGAAAATAAATCATTTCAATTTCAAAATAAATATAAAATAGCAAAAATGGCTGCAGTGGCACTGAAGTGCTCTGAAGAGTTTAAGAGCAGAAATGTGAAGTGAGTATTTTTGTTAAGAACGTCTATGAATTATTCAGCAAAAAAACAGTTTATTATTCGAGCTGTAAAGTTGTGTAAATCATCCTTTTAAAGTTAGGAATATTTTTCTAGGTGAATGAACTTCTGGTTATGTGTTACCGATGTAATTTCTAATAGTTTGCTCCATGCAAACAGTGGTTTGCGGTAATTGCATCAGGTCCCTTTCTGGTATCTTTGCTCATATTGTATGAAAATTACCATGTTTAGTATATTGGTCCTGACATTGAAATTGACATATTACATAACTTTTCACAGACAGTTTAACAGATCATTCTATCATACTAGTCTCATGCAAAAACATAATGTTTAGATCTTGTGGCTATATTTTTCTAAGAGAGTGCATTTTAATTTATTATGAGCCCCTATGTCCATTGTGCCTTTCTAAAATAATAATAATAAAAAAGACTTGTTATTGATATTATGCCACAAATGCAGTAGATCTTAAAGGAACAGTTCACCCAAAAATGAACATTTGCTGAAAATGTACTCACCCTCAAGACATCCAAAATATGGATGAGTTTGTGTCTTCATCAGGACAGATTTAGCATTACATCACTTGCTCATCAGTGGATCCTCTGTAGTAAATGGGTGCCTTAATTAAGGTATTTTAACATTAAACATGTTTTGAATAAAATTATGAATTATGAATAGAGGACTAGCATTCCACTGAGTGCCAGTTTGAGGTTAAAACATTTTAATTATAGACTTGTTTCTTACAAACACATAGCTTTTCACTTTATAAGATGTTAATTGATGTACTGGAGTCATGCTGATTGCTTGTGGATTATTGTGATGTTTTTATGAGCTGTTTGAACTCTCATTCTGATGGCACCCATTCACTGCAGAGGATCTAAAGTTGAGAAGTTTTGATGAAGAAACAAACTTATTTACATCTTGGATGGCCTGAGGGTGAGTACATTTTCAGCAAATTTTTATTTTTATTTTTTTTGGCTAAACTATTCTTTTATTTCTTTTCTTTTTACATTAAACCCACAAAATTACTGTTAATATGAAATAAGATTACCCTGTATCGACTGTCATTATTGTACTTAATCTGTGCTGCAAATGCTTTGGCAATATGCAGTTTTTGTCATTCTAATAAAGCACACTAATTTAATTAAAAACAGTGAAATATGAATTGATCGAGAGAGAGAGGGTGAAAGTAAGATATGCACTGTACTACTAGATAGCAGAAAGAGGCTAGAAAGCAGCTTACAGTAAGATAAGAGACAGAGAGCTTACGCTAAAAGGTGACGGTGTGCATGAAAGTGACATGCAGTGAGTCAGTGTTCACATTCATGCTTTAATTTCATACTATTCACTCTCACCCACTGCGGACTTTAAGAGCTGTTAGACCAGCTCTCCTGTGGGCGATTACACAAACACACACATGTCTGCTTATCAGAGTCTCAGTAAGCTTCAAGGCACCCTCCATGGGCACATCAATAGATAGAGACTTAAAGTGTGTAGGGCCATGAAGAGATTTGTTGTTGTATGCACTCAAGCCTGGCGATAGCCCCCATGGTGTATTGATTAGTTACACACAGCCCCCCCCCACACACACACACACACACGCATGCACACACCTCCCTCTATCCCATATTCTCCATTTTATTTGTGTAAACGCATGACTGATTTCACTCTAGGCTGCGCAGAACAGTATTTTCAAACTCCAACTCATTTCAGAGTCGGAATGAATTGTGAATCAGGGAGCGCACATCTACCGTGAGTCAAGTCTTTTCACAGGGTGACTGTCGAAACTTGGATGCTGCGCTGAATTTGACTCATTCAGGAACAAAACAGAAAATCGCATCCATGTGGTGAAAGAGGTGTTGCAAAGTTGGACAGGTTCCTGGATCAGCATCCTTACTGGTACTGGTTCAACATTCATATCAATCAATCAATCAATCAATCAATCAATCAGATTTTAGGATTAAGTTTAGGATTTGGACTACCTGCATGAATGATTTTTAGAGAAAAGTATTTGAAACTGGGCCAGAAAAGTTCTAAAAAACAAAATAGAGCCACAAAGATGGCTCTGACTATGTTGAGGATACTCTCATAGGAAAGTGCTCTATACATTAAGCAAGATAATATTGGATAAAAATAATTCTGTTGTGACCATTTTCCGAGAGTTTAACATGGTAGTATACATGACAATGTTAATGTGTTTGGTTTTGGCGGAATAGATCTGCTACGCTGCTGCTACTGCAATAGACATGCTGCTGTGAGCATGTAGGAAAAATATATGAAATAACCCCTATATATAACATACTGTACATGAAATTAGCCTGTTGCAGATCTAGACAGGTGGAGCTGGGGAAGGTGGAGTATTTCTGAATCGCTCTACAACTGCTACAAGCACTAGCCAAGTATATGAATGTTGAGCAGCAAGCTTATTGGCTGCCAATGTGAAAAGAAACCAATCAGCTGTGCCACATGAATAATGATATCATTATGTCAGATCGAGTTAGAACTGCGGACTGCACCATCTAGAGTTTCATGACAAAATTTTGTATTTAAAAAAACATAATTTTAGGAAACCTCTTTGCATGGATAGAAAGTTAAAAAAAACATAATTTTGGTACATATAAATATATTCACGTAAATGTGAATATCCAAATGTGTTAATCCAAAACAAACCATTCCCTACATTTTTTGCTTTAATAAACTGCTTATTAATAGTTAGTAAGGTAGTTGTTAAGTTTGGTATTGGGTACGATTAGGGATGTAGAATATGGTCATGCAGAATGTGTGCTTTATACATACTAATAAACAGCCAATATGTTAATAATATGCAATAACGTTGCCGTTATTCTGAATGCCTGATATACCAGATACCAGCACAATTGCGAGTGTAAAATAATTTTTATACAACAGTTCAATAAACAAGAAGTTAATAATGACTAACTTAGTGCTCTATCTATCTATCTATCTATCTATCTATCTATCTATCTATCCATCCATCCATCCATCCATCCATCCATCTAATGAATCACCAGGAATTGATCCAGGAACACATCCTTAAAAATCCACAACTCACAACAGCTTTCAGTCGCCCACTTCATCTTTTCAAGCGGCATATTCATAAACGAATGCCACTTATACAACTGATGAGCAAATGGATTTAAAGTTTTTAGAGAACAGGCTGCACATCAAGACAAGATTACCAAACAACAATGGCGTGAAATGCTCATAAATCTAAAGCCATCGCATTAATCAGGAAAGCATTTTCAATAAACTCCAAAATACAGGCTAAGCACAGCCATCATAAACACTCCCGATGATCACATTAACCGGCTTTATTAATGGGACATTGAGTTTTGATCTGATTGGCCGTGCATTCCATTTATTTATGTAAATGATCAGCTCATGAGGGAAATGTGCCGTTCCACAGCTGAATGCTGAGATGATTCATGTTTTTTAACGTTCCAGATAACATCACAGAGAAACTTAAGGCCCGCCGTGTGCCTCGCATAGCCAGCAGCGGAAACGGAATTAAACATGAACTAGGATGACAGGGAAACACAGGGCTGATTGGACATGACGGCAAGCTTTGATAGTCTAATTCACAAACATATTCAACTTTAGGCCAGGACAAAAACATGATAAACAAAGGAACAAATGCAGCTTGATAGATGCAATATATGTAGTGCGCCACACAATCTAAAGGTGAAACCATTTCAGAGACCGACTAGACAGACTGCTAAGACGATAAGCCAGAGGAAGGCCATTTAAAGACACTAAAGAGCGCTGTATTCTGTTCACACAGGCACATTAATTGTTGTTTTGCCCTTGGCGTATGTTCGTATCACAATTGAAGTCATTACAGAACAAACGCTCACATTTTATCTGAGATTTTCCTGCCTCCTCTGAATGTTTATGTGTGTCTCTCTGCTGTCCAGTGCATCTAATCCAGTGTACGGTTTACTTATCTCACGTCTGTAGATCAATACATGTCTGAAACAGCATTTCAGCTCTAATCCGGCTGATTAAAACAACGCCGTTGTGACAATTAGATGCTTTGACGTTCGGCTGGTGTAATAACTTACACTGCCTTTATGGCACCTTACACTGCTTTTATGGCTTCCGTTTGATACATTTCACCTGTTTTTTCCCACATATCGCGCTTATCTGCGCTAGCGCTCTCATTTAATACCTGACCTATTTATGATTTTTCGGATATATTCAGATGAGATAGCGCTAATGAAGATTTCTTCCGCATCACAACAGATTTGCTAAACAGATTCTTGAGGACTCTCTTGTTATTTTGCGCTAATTTCAGCTGTGAAATGTTTTTTTCTGGCAAGGCCGAGAGCGTGTGATTAGAATGTTATTAAAGGCTTTTATGTCAGTGCTATTGAACTGACTGCCAAAAGAGAGTGTGTGCCTTTGGCGTCTCAATCTGCTAGCACAGAACACACAGCCCACGGTTTCAAAAGAACAAATAAAATAACCTTTTTAAAAAGTATAGCAACAACCCAGCAATGACAAAGAAGACATTAAGGAAATTATATTCAAAAATGTGCATAGGGAAAACAAATATATTTTGCTAAACAGATTCTTGAGGACTCTCTTGTTATTTTGCGCTAATTTCAGCTGTGAAATGTTTTTTTCTGGCAAGGCCGAGAGCGTGTGATTAGAATGTTATTAAAGGCTTTTATGTCAGTGCTATTGAACTGACTGCCAAAAGAGAGTGTGTGCCTTTGGCGTCTCAATCTGCTAGCACAGAACACACAGCCCACGGTTTCAAATGAGCACGGAGCACTTGGAAAACAGAAGCGGCATCATGATCTGTGTCTCTGTTTCTTATGATTTCAGGAAGTTTTAATGCGGCAAACAATAATTATTCTTAGAGTAACATTTCCTACACCTTTCCTAGTTTTGGAAGACCACTTTGCACAGCTATTTTAATACCGATCTATAGACGTTGCTGTCAGTATACTGTTTTTAATAAGGTACACTGTATTTTTAATATTGCAAACTATGTGAATGATAGCCCAAATCATGTGGCTTGTTGAGAAGAGGTATGTCATTACTTTTTAAGTGCTTGTTATAATTGTTTTTGCCAAACAAATCCAATAGACTCAAACTGGAGAATCAACCTGAGCCATATGAGACCAGAATATCAGACACTTGAGGAACTTTTGACTTGGACCAGTAAGCACCAACCCAGAACACCCTAGCAACCACCTAGCAACACATTAAATAACACCCTAGGATCCACATAGCAATTGTAGAAGGAAGAGCTGAAGATATCAAGGAAATTATAGGAAAAATAAAAATAAGGGGAAAAAATTTATGAAATATATAAAGAAAAAAAAATTATATATATATATATATATATATATATAATTTTTATATATATATATATATATTACTTCAGTTAACATTTATTTTATTTCAAGTAACAAAAATATTTTTTATGTTTTTTTTAATTGTTTTTATGGAATTGATTATTCAGTTTAGTCTTATTATTTGTATAATTTTTTACCCTGTTTTTCTATAAACTTTAGCTCAGACCAGTTGAAAAACCTTGCAAAAAGGAAAAAGAACAAATAAAATAACCTTTTTAAAAAGTATAGCAACAACCCAGCAATGACAAAGAAGACATTAAGGAAATTATATTCAAAAATGTGCATAGGGAAAACAAATATATTTCATAAAATAAAAACTGCTAAAAGAGCTAAGAAAAATATATGAAAAATATATAACATTTTCAAAAAGGAGCAACCCCACAGCGATGACACAGAAGATATTAAGTAAATTATATGAAAAATAAAAGAGGGGGGAAAATTAAATCAAATATATTTCATAAAATAAAAAAAAATGTTAAAAGAACAAATAAAATATATATAAATTTTTTCAAGTATTTTCAAGTAGCCTAACAACATCACATGAACCCACAGCACTTCAGAATCATATAGCGGTGAGTTTTGTATAGGTGAACACATTTTCTTATAAAGTAAAAATCCAGTTTAGTATCCTACATTATATTTCCTGTCAGTATTCTTAAACATCAAATTAAAAAGCAGTCTTAAAACAAACCTTCTGAACACAGATTTTTCTCCCCATATGAATTCATAAAACAGCAGCAGAGCTGGCATCAACTTCCCTTCTTCACAGGAAATTAAAACTTTCATATCACATGCTAAACCGATAATGAGACTTGGCTAAGTTTTATTAGAAATCAATCACTGTCAAATTGGAAATGAATCCTTTACATAAGCAGAAAGATCTCAGTGTGTGTGTGTACTAAGGAATGCTGACCACACGCCTGTGCACAGCTTTAAACTCTTGTGCTTTTGAGAGGGACCACATATTATTATAAATAAGTCAACAAATACGTGAACCAGCTGTAATCCATCATCCATTTAGGATTTTATCCACTTTTGAGGGTCCGTTTACCATTATAAACCCATTACGGCTCAGTGTGTGTGTTTGTGTGAATTTAACGCAGCCATGCAGAGTGTAAGTGGAACATCGAGGAGACGTCTCTCGAGAAACAATACTGCTTTCTCTTCTGTGAACCTCCGCAGGGCACTGCAAGAGTCCAGCGCTCTGAATTTGGGAGGCAGAGAGAGAAAGAGGGAATCAGCTTTTTTCTTCACCTCTCTTCCGCCGTGGAGAGCCTCTTTTCATGGAGAGCAGCTTGAGTCCTCACAAAGACATGAGAGGCCAGTGTGTCCATCTAGAGCAGCTCAGCCAGGAGAAATCTGCCTGTGCATGTGTGTATAGATGTCCGTGTGTGTGTGTGTGTGTGTGTGTGTGTGTGTGTGTGTGTGTGTGTTCCACTGCAAACAGAAAGTTAGGGCTGCCATGGCTTTGGGCAAAACTTTCTTTGTTGGGAAAAATAATGCCAACTAACAATGTGAGAAATGTCTGGCTGTTTTGTTCGCCTTCTTTGCTTTTAAACCAATAGTTCACCTCAAAATAAAAATCATATTTACTCACTCTAATGCTGTTTTTGTTCTATGAAACACAAAAGATTTTAACATAATGTTTTGAAGAGCTGAAGATAGATAAAAAACAATAGGGGAAAAGACAAAATAAAGCAAAGAATACACTACCAGATTGGGGTTGGTAAGATGTTTTTAATGTTTTTGAAATAAGTCTCTTTATGAAATAAGTTCAAAACTGCATTTATTTGACTGAAAAAAAACAAATTTATAATAATAATATTGTGAAATATTATTGCAATTAAAAATAACTGCTTTTTATTTCTGTATATTTTAAAATGTAATTTATTCCTGTGATGGCAAAGCTG
>NW_015552592.1:308452-311020 GCF_001515605.1 Sinocyclocheilus anshuiensis | reverse complement strand
CTAAACACCATCATGGTAACACACATGAAACTGAAATAATGCAATAAACATTCATTTAACAACATTAGGTGTAACACACAACCCTAATATACAAAACTGATAAGAACAAACTAAGAAGAAACAGTTATTTCAACAAAAAAACATCAAATTTGAAATGTAACGCAGGGAATTCTGGGAATGTCAATGTATGGTTATTCACTGTAAATTATGAGGTCTTTTTCACTTCCGTTATACTACCGTAAAATTACATGTAATGTCCAATACAGTTTTTCACGTTATATAGTAGGAGAATTTACCGTTAACCATTTAACAGGTTTTTACTGTAGCATTTTTAGAGTCTTTTACTGTTAAATTCACAGTCATTTTTTACAGTGCATATATCAGACTTTTTTGCTGCCAAAATAAAAGAAATAAAAATAAAATAAAATTCCAAAATAAAAATTACTGTAATAATTATACTGTATATATACTATAATTTACACAACCTCGTAACGTTTGAAAGCCCCTCATGACATTTGTTTTTGTTCCATGAAACACAAAATATGCGCATTATTTTCATTCGTAGCATTCGTGAAATTTATGCCTAACATTTAAGCTTTCAAATTTGCATTTGTGCATATTAAAACATGTTACAGCAAGTTCAACATTATTAAAATCATCCAATGGCATTGGTTCCTACATGACAGCATTTTGAACGATATAAGATTGAGTAAATAATGACCAACTTTTTATTCAGGGATGAACTATTTCTTTAATTATTCTTTGGATCACAGCAGGACAGTGGCGTTATTTGCACAGTTTCAGTAAATAAAAAGGCACACAAACATCCTCATAATCACATACCAACAAACAGATGCAGAAAGGCTCAATGGAGCGAATAGTGAGCTATTTACAGACAATCCTTTTCCAAACTCAAACCCTCCACATCAGAACATGGACAACCAAAATAATGACGTTACATCCCATGTGAAAGTTTAACTACATAACTGCTGCACTCTTGAACTGTACGTTGCTAACTTTTGGAGAGTACAATGCCAAAATTATGTTTACACTACAAACAGGCTTGGCACGTCTCAATTTGGATGCCATCCGACTGATAAAGATGGCCGAAGATTTCCTAATACCTACATCCGTAACAGCAGGGCTCGTAATGACATAAAGAGTAGAGAACAAGCCAAGTTGGAGAGAGATAAGGAATACTAAAATGACTCCGTTCTCATCGCCAGCTCCATATCAGTGGAGAGCGTCTTCAAAGGGGAACAAGTCGAAACTTTTAGCTGAAGAGTGAATCGACTGACCCCTTTTCCCTTGAAGGGGAGATAAAGAATAGGAAGGAGAGGATATGAAATGCTGGCTGGCATATAAATATCGGAGGGTGAGGTGTATAATAATTAGCCCGTTTAATTAGCCGTCTGTGTCAGACTGTGTGCAACTGTCCCAAATGACAGTAAGCGGCACTGACGCTCAAACCGACCACAGAGTGGACATCTGAGACCCTGAGAACGGCACCGCACGCTTTCTGACTCTCACATACAAGGACACACACACACTTGCTGAGAATGAGCCATCCAAAAAGAGCTCATCATCGTAGCCATATGCTTTACCACACACACTTTAACACTTCTTTGGTCATGACTCCAATTTGTAGCACACACAGAAACAAACAAATGCATTAACAAATATATTAACAGATATTTCCAGATTTGTGTATCATTTAAATAATTTATTTGGGTAACACTTTTGTATAGGGAGCAATTCTCACTATTAACTAGTTGCTCATTAGCATGCCAATTATTAACATATTGGCTGTTTATTAGCACTTATAAACCACATATTCTGCATGACCATATTCTACATCCCTAATCCTACTCAATACCTAAACCTAACAACTACCTACTAACTATTAATAAGCAGCGAATTAGGAGTTTATTGAGGCAAAAGTCGTAGTTAATGGTTTGTTCATGGCATGAACTGGACCTTAAAATAAAGTGGACCTTTATTTAAAACTATAAATAAATTTTATACCATTTTAAAAATATGTAATAAAAATGCATTTTAATCATATAAAAAAGCTCTGTTTTATGCAGCATAAATACTACATACTGTAAACCATGACAAAAACTAACAAAAAGCACTATGAAATTACCATAATACCATAGTGCTCTCTGATGTAAGTAGCGTTTTAAAATACATGATTTCACATGGTATTTAGTTTTTATATGTACTGCATTTTGTAACGCCCCTGTGGACTGTTTGTTAGGGCTCCTGTTCCCGAGTATAGCCCAGGGAGGGCTCCTGATTCCCCCTTAAGCCCACGGAGGGCTCCTGATTCCCCCTTAAGCCCACGGAGGGCTCCTGTTTCCCCGTTAAGCCCACGGAGGGCTCCTGTTTTCCTGTTAAGCCCACGGAGGGCTCCTGAGTCCCCGGTTCCGCCATGGCCTCCTGAGCCCCCTGTTCCGCCATGGCCTCCTGAGCCGCCTGATCTGCCATGGCAACCTGAGTCCCCTGTTCCGCCATGGCCTCCCGAGTCCCCGGCTCCACCATGGCAACCTGAGCCCCCTGTTCCGC
>NW_015552592.1:303567-308442 GCF_001515605.1 Sinocyclocheilus anshuiensis | reverse complement strand
CCCGAGTGTGTGTGTTTCACCTACCTGTACCTGCCTTGTTGTGTCTACATTAAAAGTGAGTAGTGGAATTCTTGTTGTCCTCGTCGTCCTGCCTGCCTCCACACATCTGTTTCTGTGACACATTTATACAAACACCTACACTACGGTTCAAAAATGTAGGATCTGTAAATACTTTTCTTTTTTTTCATTCTCTTATGCTCACCAAGGCTCAATTTATTTGATTATAAATACAGGAAAAACTGTAATATTGTAAAAAATATATATTATTACAATTGAAAATAAGTGAAAATAAGTTTTCTATTTCATATTTTTCAGAAATGTAATTTATTCCTTTGATGCAAAGCTGAATTTTCAGCACCATTACCATGCTGACTTGTTGCTCAATAAACAGATGATTTCTGATTATTATTGTGCTAGTTACATTTTTTTTATAGAAAACCATGATACATATTTTCAGTATTCATTGATTGATTGAAGTTCAAAAGAACAGCATTTATTTGAAATCTACATTTTTTTGTAACATTATAAGTGAGTGTGTGTGTGTGTGTGTGTGTGTGTGTCTTTTCAGGACTTTACCCCATGTCCCCACTTTTCAAAACGCTTATAAATCACACAGAATGGAGTGTATTGAAAATCTGAAATAGCACAAAGTTTCCTGTGAGGGGTAGGGTTAGGGGTAGGGTTGGTGTAGGGCAATAGCACATACAGTTTGTACAGTATAAAAACCATTACGCCTATGGAATGTCCCCATAAAACATGGAAACAAAATGTGTGTGTGTGTGTGTGTGTGTGTGTGTGTTAGGGTTGGGCGATGTCTACCAAACTGGCATCGGATGATGTCTACAGTGAATCATCGTGATGCACGATGACATCGGGGGGCGGGGCGGGGTGCCCGAAGCGTGAAACAAATAAGAGTTCTACAGCACCAATGACAAACATCTAATCTTGTCAAATGTGTGGTAAGTACTGCGCTCCATAGTATAGAGTCCTTGTGATCTCCAATCTCAAAAGTGAAAGTGAAAGTAAAATAAGAGCGCGCAATCGAAAGCGGTTTCAATAGCGGCTCCCTGATGTCTGCAATTTATATACAGTCGCGTATACTTACCCAACAATATAATTGCAAGAAAAAGTATTGAAATATTTTTTTATCCTCCCATCTCGTAGGCACCCTTTAGGGTTTCTGTAGTACACTCCATTTCCTTTCCGAACACGGAACTGGGATGCGGCGGATTGCGGGAGAGGGGGTGGGGGGGAAGGAATCACGAAGTCAGCTTAACATCGTGAGGCCATCGGCGATGGACTATGGCATCGTCTATCGGCCCAACCCTAGTGTGTATGACTATATATATGAATTTAGGAAACAAAAAAAATTTGTGGTTGGAGGATGAAGGAAAGATTCTCTGACCCGAGGGAAGCCACCACAGATGAAATGAATGTGTCTGTTACAATGAGATAGATCGCATCATAAATGTTAGATCATTTTTTATCAAATCGCAGAATTAAATATTAAAAGGATGGATAATGAACTGCGCCATCCCCTGTTCTCAGTCCAGAACACTTTTCACTTCTGACAGACAGCGAGTCACCGTGATACAATAGAGCAGTCCGCACTAATCCTGGCTTCAAACCGCTACTAAATCTCCCTAACTATGTCAGCCTTCATTATCTTGCTTCATGTTTTTCACTTGTGAGGACTGCCAATAGTAAACTCCAACAAATCTTTATGTTTGTGAAGTTGAATGAGAAGTTTCAGTTATTTCAGGCAAAGCTTTAAGCTTATATTATAAAATATGTCAGTAGCTCTTTTTGTTGCTAACAAAGGCTCAGTAGAGGAGCTGAAAGGAGTCTAGAAGCTTCTTCTCCTGTGTGACATTTTCCCCATTACAGCTGCGACTGTGGCGTGCTATTGAGGATGTATCTGTGGCACAGATCTTAGGCAGCGCTCACAGAAAGAGAAAAGAGTGACACTATCAAAGAGATGAGGCAGTCAGGAGCCCAACCTGGGGAATTAACTTCCTCTTTCTGACCTACAGGAGAACTCAGACACATACGACACCCACTCAAACACACACACACACACACACACACACACACACTCAAAGGCTGTTTCATAACACTGAGTTAAATGTACCCCTACAGCTTTATGTTTCTGCTCATATGTCCTTTACAGAAAAGTAGGGTGCCATCGTACAGTGATGGTATCAAATGATGTATACCACCATAATACTAAATGATTATATTCATATACTAAGCCATTTACACAGTACTAAGAGATAATTCAAAGAAGACCAAGCATGATACGTGAGCAAAAACATGGTATTTCTATAGTACAATGTACAATAAATGCACAAAGTATGTAGTAGTACCATGGATTATCATTTTAAAACTGCATCATCATAGTAATATAATTTGATACCATCACTAAACCATGGTACCAGTACTTTTTAAGGGTAATACCACAGAATTTTTTGTTCGTTTTTTGTATTTTGGCATTACCACAGTACATAAAAAACAAAATAACACTGCCATAATACCATGTCCAAAAAATTGAGATACCATGTTACTTTTTGTCATTATATTTACTTATTTATTTTTTGACTGAATTGCTGAATTGCTGATGTATTTTTGTATGAGATCACTAAATGATTTAAAGATAGAACAAAGGGTAGATAGATAGATAGATAGATAGATAGATAGATAGATAGATAGATAGATAGATAGATAGATAGAATTAAAAATCAATCAATAAATAAATGATAGATGATACTTAGTGATTTAGTAATATTTATTTTGTGAAATATTACTACAGTTTAATGTTTTCAACTTTATGTTTTCTTTCTTAATATATTTTCAAATTGTATTTATTCCTATGGCATAGCAGAATTTTCAGCAGCCATTACTCCAGTCTTCAGTGTCACATGATCCTTAAGAAATCATTTTATTATGCTGATCTAAGCTAAAATATCTAAGTAACATTTTGTAATATTATTAATGTTGAAAACAGTTGTGCGGCGTAATATTTTTTATGAAAAACGTGTTACTTTTTTAGAATTATTTGATAAATAGAAAGTTCAGTACAACAGCATTTGAAATAGAAAATGTTTGTAGCATTTTAAATGTTTTTACTGTCACTTTTGATCCATACAGACAGACAGACAGACAGATAGATAGATAGATAGATAGATAGATGTAATGTGCGACAAGACCAAGAAGTATGATAGGCTGCAAGTGTTCCATATTTTGGGATTTAAAATAAAACATTGACTAGATAGATAGATAGATAGATAGATAGATAGATAGATAGATAGATATTTTAGTAAGTGTCCATGAAGTTAACACACAAACACAATTCAGGTAAAGTGATAAAGACAGCAAAGAGAAAACAGCCGGAGTGGCAGATGTCTCCTCCATAGGCATCTGAGGAACGAAGCCAGCCGAGCAAGCCCAGCACAGCACACTCTCTCCAGGCTTGAGCATCCAGCTCAGGCCTCCACACTGTGGGTCACCTCCAGAAGTCAATGACCCTCTCTGGGTCTAAACCGGTCCACCACAGGTGGCACATTAACCCTGCGGCACGAAAGAAGTGGCCTGTAAACTCCTTACAGCATGAGGACAAATTTATCAGATCTGTGTGAGCAAAGAACATTGACAACTTGGACAGCTAGACAAATCTCCTCAACTCAGCCACCATCCCTCAGCGCATGTTACACCGATTGGCACATCTCTAACTCTTACTCGCAGACAGGTAAGCACGCTCACATCCCCACAGAAATCACACACTCGCAGCCAAGTGGTGGCGACAAATCAAAGTTCTTCTCTGAATTTCTTTGTGTACCATCCTACCGATGCTTCTCATTGTAGCAATGAACAGCTGCTGTATCAGAGCCGCTGATTAATCAATAATTCAGTATGGAGAGTTAATGTTTGATGAGCAGAGCTCCTGTGGTCAAGCGCTACGAATGGTGGCCGTGATGGTTAGCTGGGAACGATTGTTTCGATCGGGATAAAGAGGCAGACGGCATGCGGACTGAAACACAAACTGACACGCTCCTGAAACGTGCACTCTAACCTGGTTTGTGCAACATAGATAAAGTGCACAGTATGGCTGTAGCACATTTACGTCTTTTCTCCAGCGAGATGCTCACGGCTATTGAGAATAAAGCACTTTCCTTTGGCCTATTTTTTAACAGTAAAATATAATTTACTTCTCTTGTTTACAGCATTTCAAAAGGATGTTCTCCAACATTGTATCAGCCTTATGGCTATTGTAAGTAATTATCTGAACAGTGTATATACTTTTTCACAGTTTCCTTGGTTAGTTCATTAAAAGTACTTACTTCACTTTTTAGTAGTGAACACGACAACTGAAAACAACTGTTTTGCTCTTAATCAAGTGTATCACTCTATCATTGTTTGTTAAAAAGGGATAGTTCACATAAAAATGAATATTCTGTCAATGTCATACTTTCTGCAGCTCTTTCTCATGCAATTAAAGTTTACTGAAGCAGTTTAATGATTTGTGTGAGGAACCATGTATTTACGAAATAAAAATAAAAGAAATGCTTGTGAAAATACGAGTCAAGACCCCACAAGAGTCAAATTTTATTCACATTCATATCGTAATCAATTATGAGTCAAAATATGGCACTAGTTTTGACATCATTAGTGCATTGATTCACTGTTGTTATTGTTAATTAAAACTATATATATATATATATATATATATATATATATAGTATCTCACAGAAGTGAGAACACCCCTCACATTTCTGTAAATATTTTATTATATCTTTTCATGCGACAACACTGAAGAAATGACACTTTGCTACAATGTAAAGTAGTGAGTGTACAGCTTGTATAACAGTGTAAATTTGC
>NW_015552592.1:301171-303227 GCF_001515605.1 Sinocyclocheilus anshuiensis | reverse complement strand
TAAATTTGCTGTCCCCTCAAAATAACTCAACACACAGCCATTAATGTCTAAACCGCTGGCCACAAAAGTGAGTACACTCCTAAGTGAAAATGTATATATATATTTATTTAAATGACTAGGCTAAATCTTAAATAAACATAAAAAATAAAAGCTAAAACAATACAATGAAGAATAGTTTAAATTTCAGGCTTTTGCTCACCCAAAGATGTTGATTGACTTCAAAAGACTTGGTATATAGTGAACAAATGTCATGGACCATTTTTATGATCCTTTTATGCTTTTATCTTTTTATCTTTGCTGCTTGACTGCCTAAAATCTACCTTCATTATACAAGAAAAACCACCATAAACATTCTTCAGAATTTCTTCTTGTATGTTCTACAAAAGAACGATATATTTTTATATATATATAGCAGCACCAAACTACATGTAAATAAAAAATAAAGTTTACCATCATTCCACCTCTCTGTCAAACCCTCTGGTTTTCATATACAGTAGGTGTCCCCTTACATTAACCTGTGAGAGCAGAAAGTACTTTAACATCAATGCAATTACACACTTCACCTTTTAGTATGTTGTTTTAAATAACATTATATGAAAGCATTCTATGCATTTATGCCAGTGTATTTCTGAGAGTTTCAGACAGCAGAGTTAAGCTGACATCTTCTTAGCTTTCTGTGGAGAGAGAAAGACCGAGAGAGATGCTGTGGCATGAAAGACCATATTAACACTCATTGAAGCGTGTCTGGTGGTTCTGTTTAAATGAGGCCCTTCACACTCCACTTCCCCATTTTGAGAAACACTGGAATCACCTTCATTAAAAAGGGAACAACATTCTTTAAATAATCCTAATCCAACTTTGAAGGATTTTGGGACCCTGGTTTTGGTTGTTCTTTTATTAAAATGCAGCCATATGGCCAGCCAGAGACACACAAGAGGATATTGCTCTGTTTGCTATGTAAGAAATAAAGTCTTGGAATGCAACGTTATGTTATTTTTTGACAGTAATAAAGCATAAAAATACCATAATATGTTTGCAGATATTTAGGAAACATGCTTCTGCTACAGCCATTTATTTATCTATCTAAGATATTATCTATCAATCGTCTCGAGGTTACGTATGTAACCATGGTTCCCCGAACTGTAGAACCCTGATTCTCTCTCGAGAGGAGGAACACGTTCTATGGCCTCCTTCCTCAAAAGAGTTTCTACTTGTTGTTCCAATACCAGAGCCTACTCGGGGCCCACTAATGTAGGAATAACCCCGTTGAAGCGAGGTGGACGAGAACCGAACTGAATTCTGTAACCTCTCTCTACAGTCTGCAGGACCCATTGTGAGACATTCGGCAGAAGTTTCCACGCTGCCAGAACATCTACTAAGGGAACCAGTCTCTCGAGACTGGCATCTGCTGTTACTAGAAGAGCCACTTCGGTACCCTGAAGCAGTTGACCGGCAGGGAAAAAAAAATCTATGCTCTCTAGCGCCCTCATCTGAGGGGGCGAGCTTTCCCGTGCCGTACCGTCGCCGGGCGGCAGCTGGGAATTTTGCTCGCCGGAGCCTACTGGGCCCTGAAGCACCGAGGGTGGCAGGGGCATCAGTAAGTCTCCCCGAGGGCACTGAGGAGGATCGGGCACCGTGTGCTGAGGTGTGTACCTCTCCTCCCCGTGGTGGGCTGCCCTCGTGGCCCTGACGGTGGAATTGTCAGGGCCGTTTGGCCGAGGTCCTCTTAGACATAATAACGGTCCGCAGATCCGTTTTCTGTCTAGAAGGCCCAGGCCGAGAGCGCCGCCCCGCAACTTGATCAGATCAAGTTGCGGGGGAGTACGGGTCGCGACGCTCTGTTTCTGGGTCTGGCGATATGAGGAGCTAGACGGCTGGGACTGCTCCCGCTCAGCAGTCCCAAATACCTGGGGCCGGCGAGGGAGGAAGCGCTGGAATGCCGCCGCTTGCTTCTTCGCCTCCTGAAACCTCTCGACGACAGTGTCTACTGCGCCACCGAAGAGGCCAGAAGGCGATAGCGGGGCATCCAGCAGGAAGAATCTGTCCTTATCTTGTA
>NW_015552592.1:285737-299674 GCF_001515605.1 Sinocyclocheilus anshuiensis | reverse complement strand
TGCTCATTTAGCCCCGTAATGTTCGAATAATTATTAACAGAGGGGCTAAAGAGTTGGGACGAATACGGTTTATCCCACGATCTCGAAAGCTCGGAATGGAGATCGGGGAAAAATGGAAGGCCCCGACGTGAAGGTTGTAATCTTGCTCTAAGGAAACGCTCGTCCAACTTGCTTTTGGGACGAGCGTCCTGTTTCTCGGCTGGCCATTCGATATTTAATTTAGCTACAGCACGAGTAACAACCTCCACGAGCTCCTCAGACTGTGGTGACTGTGGTGGCGAGTCCACAATCTCCTCCGTGTCGACGCTCATCACATCAACCTCCTCGGGATGAAGCGTATGAAGCGCCTGGCCCTCTCTCCGGGGGGAAGAAACCTTCCCTGAGAGGGGGCCGTGGATCTAGCGGGTGAGGACCGAGATAAGGACGAGCCCATCTCGGATCCCTCCACTAAATCCACTTGCGATCCCCATGACAACAGTCTGCACTACGGCCAGGCGGGAGCGAAGCACACGGAGCGGGAGAAGCTCACAATCATGGCAGGCAGCCCCCTCGAGAGCTGCCCGTGCATGCTCCGCTCCCAAACAGATGACGCACAAATCGTGTGTATCCTCACCCGAGATATAACGTGGGCAAGGAGGAACACACGACTTGAAACGCCGTCCGCTCGCCACATTCTTTTTTGATTTTGACATTGTTTTTCTCACTTAACTTTGTTTTACTGACTGAGTGCTTTGCATACATTCACACACACACCACAGACGCGCTCGCTGAAGAGCAAAAGCTAACAGGCGCGCTGGCCGGATGTGCCTTTATGCTTCGTGACGTCTCGCTTCGCTATTGGACTGATTTCACACAGGCTTTAGTACGGTGTCTCGCCAAGGGCGTTCCCAAAGCGTTCGACGCAGCTCGAGTTCCTGAAGGGGAACTGTCTATCTATCTATCTATCTAAAGTGACAAAAGAAAGAGTCAACTCTGAATCATTGAAACGAGTCGTTTTTAACACAAATCCCAAGCCGTTTCATGCTGATGTCAACATGAAACATTAGCATATTGCCCGCCCACTAGTTGGTCTTTATGAAAATGCAAATTCATTCTTTGCCACTAGGTGCCACTTTTGGAGAGGTAAAAATAGCGGTTTCCCTGGTAACGCTGTACACAAAGCAGCACTGCGCTCACAAATGCTGCTTTATCAGGCATTACAGGCAAGATTAAATGAAAATGAGACCAAAGGACCAATCACCGCAGATTAGCGTCACGCAAAGGAGGGGTTTGGAAAAATTAATCGTTGAGCGAATCGTTTGGGAGTCGTTGAGCAAGTAAGGTAAAAATAAATCCATATTATAAGACAATGAAAGTGTTTTTTGACCGTGCATGCATGTCAACCTGTTGTTGGGGACTCCCAAAACCAAAATATGAACATTTCATTACCCATAATAGGGGCACTTTAATGCCAGAGTAAAAAAGTTGAACATTACACACAGGAAACAAGCTTAAATTCTAGCCTGTTCTTTAAGATCACTGGCATACTTTGAGAGCTCTCGTGTTTTACAGCCTCAATCTGGTTTCCATGCCTCTGTTACCAAAACTAATTATTGTCCAACCCTGCAGTCATTGCCATAAAAAGTCCACAAATTAACAGACACATGGCGTCTCACCTTCACACACCCTGGCCACAGACAGCTAAACAGCCCGCAGCAGGTGTATGTTTGATGCTTTTGTAGTGATCTTCTACACCCAGTTAACAATATTAAGATGCTCCTTTGTGACTATAAAGAGACGCGTTAGATGAGTCAACCTCATAGTCAAAGTCACAATTTGTACTGAATTCTCAGAAACAGTACTTCACAGATCTTGTCAAGTCAAGGTAACTCTTGATCTTGTCTCTTCAGTCGGTGGTGGCATCATGTTACTTAGTCTCTCGAAATAAACAGCAGAGAGTTAAAAATTTGTTCAAAATGTTCAAAAGCTTTTAGGTTGTTTTTTATGGGACTGATAGGTTAGTTATGGTGGATCTGAGGCACAGAAAGGCTAGTGACTGTGTGTGCACACACTGAACAGTAATCAATCAGTGGAGCATGGCTGCCATTGTGCAGTTGATAAATGAGCCATTGATAATCCTATTAATACGTGGACTTCGCTGAACATTAAGGCCATGGATGTCTACAGAGGGGGAACAGATGTACTCACCCTATGTGGGGGAAGTTTTAAACTCTCTCTATTTCTCACTCTCTCACACTGACTCTAATTCTTCACATGAAAACGTCTCTGGGGGGGGGGACGTGTGAGAGGGAGGGCTTCTTTTTCCTTTCCATTTCCTTTCCTTTAGTTTACTAATTTCTTCTTTTTATTTTGTTTCTTCCTACCTTTCCTTCTCTGTCATTCCTTCAAGTTTTCGTTTCCTTCATTCATTCTTTCTCCTTTTCCTTTGTCTTTCTTTTTGCTTCTTTCCTTTTTGTTTCCTATCTTTCCATTTCTGTCAGTCCTTCCTTTTTTCCTCCTCCCTTTCTGTTTGACATTCCTTCCATTATTTTATGTAACTTTGCTTTCCTTTTTTTCCCCATTTTCCTTGCTCCATTTGTTTCTTTCTACCGTCATTCTCCTTCATTGCTACTTTCCTTCCATCCTTTCTTTTACTCCATCCATTTGGCTTTTTACCTTTATGTCTGTCATTCCTTCTTTTCTTTTACATAACTTTCCTTCCTCTTCCTTTTTCCTTCCTTAGTTTGTTTGTTCCTTTTTCATCCTTATTTTTGTTCCTTCCTTCCTCTTCTTTGTTTGTTTGTTCTTTCCTTTTTCCTGTTTGTTCATTCTTTCCTTCCTTAGTTTGTTTGTGCCTTCCTTTAATCCTTAGTTTGCTTGTTCATTTCTTCCTTTCTTCTAGTTTGTTAATTCTTTCCTTCCTTCCTTTACTTGCTCCTTACCTCCTTCCTCCATTTGTTTGTTAATTTGTCCCTTCTATCATTTGTTTGTTGTTTACATTGTTTCTTCCTTACTTTTCATCTCATCTGTCCATTCCTTTTTTTCTTACCAAATTTACTACTTTCCTTTCCAACTTTTTCTTGTCTATTTCCCTTCTCCCTATTTATTCCTTTCTTTTGTTCATTTAATTTTCTTCCTTCCCTTTTCTGTAGTTCCCTTCCATCCCATCTGCCCATCCCTTTTCTTACCAAAATTCCACTTTTCCTTTCCAATTTCCTTTTTCTTTTTTTTCTTTTTTTTTTACTTTTTCTTTATTTTCCTCCTCCCTCGGTTTCTAATCCCACACATCACTTTTTACTTCCTCCCCCCTCCTCTCTTTTACCAACAACTCAGCTGGACAATATGGAGAGGCACCTGATCTGGCTTTACTGTGTATGGGTGTTTGTGTGTACATTTGTGTTTGTTTGTGTGTGTGTGTGTGTGTGTGTGTGTGTGTGTGTGTGTGAGAGAGAGAGACAGAGAGAGAGAAAGAGAGAGAGGCGTTTGACCAAACAAAGCAGTTCTGTCCATGCAAACGTACAAAGCCTCTATTCTTCAGAGGGCCTGTGTGGAGAGGAGACTGTTGCTTTAGAGGCATCCATCAAAGCTGTGGTACCAGCAGCAGGGCTCTGAGAAACTACACTGGGAAACAGCTTTGATTGACAGGCTGATCATAGCGCTCACTCTTATTCAGATGAATCGAAGAGAGGTCAAGGACAATCCATTTAGGCACTGATTGTTGTGCGTAGTTGGGATGTTCAGATACTTCAGACACCATTTCTCTCTCTATGTTGTATTTACACTCTTAGGCTACATTTACACCCCAAACTAAAGTGCCTATTTCTGATTCCAATCCTTTGTAAAAAAAATAAAATAAAATAACCATGTAAAAATCATGACTGTTCACACTGTCAAATGTCAGATTGCAAACATTTTGTTCCAATTCATTGCTATGCAGTCACTGAAATCTGTGTCAAGTGAGGGGGAAAAAATCTGATTTGGGACACATTCAGCTATATTATGTCAACATGCCGTTTGTTTTGATAGGTAGCTTATACTTTTTCAAATTAAATACTAAATAAAAATTAAACAAAACTATTATTATTATTATTATTATTATTAAGCTACAGCAGTACTACTTACTCTAAATAAATTGTTGAATGACGTTAAAGTCAAAATTAAAGTCATGTTGAAGGGGTGGACAATGATGAAATGAAAAGGAATGTTAAAAAAATAGGGACAGGATATATTTCAAAGAAAGAAAAAAAAGTTTACATCAAAACCCAGCAAAATCTGACTTGGAAATAATATTTGGAGCCTGAAAGAAAAAGAATATATATATATATATATATATATTTTGTTTTGTTTTAAACTTTAAGGAGTACACTAGCTTATAGACCTCACAGCTAACAAACATTAACAAAAAAGCTACAAAACTCCAGTTTTGATATAATGGGGTCTTACATGAAACATGTTCATTAGTCACAGTAATATGCACTGTATTATTAGTAATGCTTTTCCCGAAGACCTATTTATAGATCATTATGCTTCATTTGTATAAACACAACATATTCCACCTCAGAACACCCAGCAAGGACTTACAAAATTGGCGATTACATGCCTCAATAGAGATATTAAGCAACGACAGAGAGGTTACATAATTCACATCGGTAGGCGACTCATAAAAGTCTTCCATCTGGAAGTCACTACTCATTCCCAGCAACATGCATCCCCATGCAATAACACTGGCACATTTGTAAATCTCATATGTAGCTGTAAACGGCCCGTTAGATCATCTGTCACTTTTAGAGGACAGAACCAGAGAATGAGAGAGAGAGAAAGTGAGAAAGAAGGAGAGAGAGAGAGAGTGAGAGGGAGGGAGGGAAATGGAGGGGGTCTAACAGCACACCCCGGAGGGTCCTTGCTCAAATAATTCCTCTCAAGTCTCATTTGTTTAGCGGCAGACCCGGCGTGGTATTAATAAATGCTGCCAATTTCCTTTCCCCTTGATATGCATTACTCACTATTGGAGGTCACCATTAAAATGGCATAAACATTGTTTCAAGATTGGACTCCACCTCCTTACCTCTTTTTTTATATTGTAAAAGTGCATAATATTAACTCTAATGTAAAATATTATAATGTATGAATGCATATAAAGACGTAAACCATGTCGATAATGTAAAGAAAAGGCACCTTAACATAAAGATACACTCATATTAAGCTCATATGGACGGACTAATACAGCTGATCTGGTGTGTGTGTGTGTGTGTGTGTGGTCCTTGTATTGCCTACGTTATGGGTGTATAATCAATGTAGTAAATGCCATAAAATTTTGACCTTGTGGGGACATTTTTTGGTCCCCATGAGGAATCAAGCTAATAAATCATACAGAATGAAGTTTAAAAAAAATCTAAAATAGCAGAAAGTTTAATGTGAGGGGTAGGGTTAGGAGTAGGGTTAGGGTAAGGGGATAGAAAATACAGTTTGTACAGTATGAAAACCATTACGTCTATGGAATGTCCCCATAAAACATGAAAACGACAAAATATTCCTGAAAACAAAACTAGATATGACAATTATGGATGTCCTGTTAAAAGAAAAACAATAGATGTTTAATTCAATGTGTTACTATCTTTATTTATTTATTTATTTAGAAGTCTGTCATTGTCCACATTTAGCTAGGTAAATGTGTGTTTGTGTGTGATCGGTGTGCATTAATGCCTCACATCAGTGCTTGTACAACATTAGCTAAACACCACACCGTGCATGCCAACTAGTTTATCACAAACACACACACACACACACACACACACACACACACAAACAATCAGTATGTGGTTTCTTACAATACAGAAATTAAACATCCACATTTCCGAATTCCACTCCACACTACACCGACTTGAAAAAAGGCATAAATAATAAGAGTGAATCAATTATTAAATTTTTTCCTCCACAAATGAACATTTTGTGTTTCTCATGCAGTAAAGTGTGGACAAAGCAGAGCGCCACACACACAAGTGCAACCAAGCATGTGCCTTTGCTCTGTCCAATTGCAGCCCATTCGAGGGGAACCACAGGCTTAAATACTTGCATTTTAATGACACCCGACAGACCTCGTTGACATCACGTCTGAGACAGAATGGATTAGTATTGAAGGACAGAAATCTAACTGCTCATCCTCCACTCTAAAGCACAACATGCTCAAGTGTTTACAAGTGTCCGGGCGTCTCAATAGGGTCAGCATAATGAGACAGGAGAGTAGCCACACACAATAAAGATGACATATTGTAGATGTTAAATTGGTTATCTAAACAATTACCTTTCACACAGAGCTCCTTTCACACAGTCGCTGATACCCCACTCATAAACATGCATTTGAATAGATCTGAAAAATACACATGCAATTCATAATGTTGATCTACTGTATGTATTAATATAACTAATACCCAATTATGACTACGGACAGAATCATAGCACACCTGAGACGCTGACCATGTGCTCCTGTAGGTAATGTTTGTTGCTTTCTCTCTTCCTCTCTCTATACCTCCCAACCTCTCAAATGCATTATCTAGGTTGCTGATCTTTATCTGTTTGAGCGTGCAACTCGTATTAATTGTTTAAAGGTGAGTTTTCTCTCTTTGGCCAATAAAAAACGCATCCTCTCCAGATCGATTGTTGTTGCTAGGAGACAGAAGCATCCTGAGGCGAGGCAGCATCCCAAATGCCAGCCGTGTGTGTTTTCTACTACAGCAACGGCACTATTTCTCTCTCCCTCTCCCTCCATCTCTCTCTAGCTCTCGCTCGCTCGCTCTCTGATGAGTGAGGGCAGTGTTGTCAGCCTCTCTGCTGCGCTCCCCGCGTGCGGACCCACACAAACGGAGTTAAGGAACAGTTTGAAATACGGCAAAGAAGAGGAAAAATGCAAGACTGCCGACAAAAGGAATGTTTAACAGAGGTAATGCATTTTTTTCACACAGAATACTAAATAAGCTTTGCTGCTGTTTTATAACACTGGAGAAATGGAATGGGAATGAATGCAAAGAGAAATGATGCTGTAGATAAGCCAAAGTGCAGAGTTGAGCTTCATAAATCAGGGCTGATGTGACATTGTTCATTTATGAGTATATGGTAATGCATAAAAATGAAGGCAAAACACTATTCACAAATGTTTTAAACTTGTATATGGGGTCTAAAATGTTTAAAAAGACACCAGGATTGCATGAGAAAACTTTGCATGCTTCTAAGCTCATCGTGTCTGTAAGAGATGCGTCTTAGTTTACACAGATGCAACGTGTAAAAGTCTTTAACCACTTTGAATTCCAAAGTGAATCATAACTCACTGGGTAAAATGTTTTTATATATCTTATGCATACATCTTACCCATAAAATGTTCTGTATGTTTTGTGTGAATCGATCGAGAAAACACTACAAGGAAAAAACACAAGAAAACAGTGTTTCAGAACTCACTGGGATACTCCTGGAAAAAAATGTCCAGAAGTTTTGTATGGCCTCTGGGTCTTGCATTTATTTTTACAAAAATATTGATTTACATGTGCTTGTTTAGGAAATCTGGAAAAAGTGGTAGTGTTGTCTAGTGGTTAAATATCTGCGCCCAGTTAAACCCCTTTCATTGTAAGGGTTTTCTTAGCTTAAGAGTTTTTTTGAACATGAATCATTCTGTCCTTGATCAAGACACATAATCTCTGGTATCTCCAGGAGGACTGCTCTCATTCTCTCATTCTCATACATTTAAGTCACTTTGGATAATAAACAATATAATAATAATAGAATCACTTGTAATTAGTCTTGTTTTGCATCCTTACAGTCCGTTTCAGCAACGGTGTGGCAGCTGTGCTTTAGACTTCACCTGGATCTGTAAAATAACCAGAGAAAAGACGAGGATGATTCATAATTTATTGCGTTGGGGGTCTGCGCTGAATTTTAATATCTCTGTTGCGTTGGGTTGGAGCAATGAATGTTATAGTGAGATGTGAGGTTGTAAAGCCTGATGATGTTCTGATATTCTGCACACAACAGAGGTGTGGCTTTAACTCGTTTGGAATGATAATTAGCACAAGTAGTTAAGCTGGAGAACACTACAGAATAGAGTACACACATGTGAAGGGACTTTCACTTCAACTCAGCCAGTGATAAAGGCAAAGAATGTCTGTGTCGTCCAGGGTTGCACTGGAGAGTGTGCGTCATTAAAGGTCTATAAATGTAATGATGCGCACATGTTTTGCATATATGTTTATAGAACAATAATAAAAACTGTTAATGTGTGTGTGTATATATATATATATATGCATGTATAATAAAAACTACTAATGTATATATATATTACATATATAGATAGATAAATAAATATAGATATTGATGTAGAATACACATCATATGTAGAATACATCATGAATATATTATGCCTTTTTTAAAACGAAAATATATTTGTTTTTTGTTGTTGTTGTTTGTTTGTTTTTTATTTTAATACTTTTTATTATTTTTTAGTATTCTCCTAGATACAAATATACAAATCACACATTAAATGTATGGAATACATATAAAATACATCGAAATCTAATAGTTTATTATTATAAATATAATGTATAAAATTATACTTCATTTTTCATAGATTGACATATTCATCAAATTATAATAATTTAATTAACTAACTATATGTGTATATATATATATATATATATATATATATATGATCACAACTTTTCACAGTCACCAAAGAGTTTCCAACATAATATTTGCAACATATTTTGTTTTAAAATGCTGGCTGAAAATCAGTCGATGATGTGTGGATTGTGTGTGAATGTGGGTGCGCTAAAGAAATCATTGTCATTAGACTGGAGGAGTTGGCACTGAATACACCAGACCGCCCTGCTGAAATGCCTGAGAGTGTGTTGTGTTTAAAGCTCAGAGTGTATGCGTTCTATAACCATGCATATGTGCATGAAATTTACAGCTTCTAATAAAACTGCACGTTCATGCACACAATAGCGTTTGCTAATTAGCATGCGTCAAAGTTGTTATTCAAACTGTCTGCTGGGATTTGCAAGATTTTATGCATGTGTGCACAAGCGTGCTTCTCTCCATCAGCATGCATGTTTGTGCAATGGGCCGTTTTGTACACACGTGTGCTTGTGTGGGAGTTTGAATTAATAAGATGCAGAATGGCCTTGTATAAGACCGGACGGCGCTACATTTACTGAATATGATGCAGTAAAGTGCTGTGCAGTAATAATTAGCCTTTCAACAGTGTGGTCCGCTCAGCGCATGTAAATAAGTTCTTCCACAGCCCAGCGCGCTATAACTAGACGTGCACATATGCTGGCTATCCATCAGTCAGATGAGTGTTAAATGAGACTGAGATCTCACTCTATTACAAACACATTAGAAATCACTTTTTGATGATTACATAGAATAAACTTAAAGCAGCAATGGATTTTTTGCATTCTGGACCTTGTCACCATACACATGTATTTTCAAAAAACCAAAAACATGCGACAAACAGCATTACAAGTCCAACCCAAAAACGGCGGGCATGTAAACCACTGTGAACACAGCTGAAGTATTTGTGAGCTCAGTGATGCGAATGCTGTTTATCTCCATAAGCGTTAAAGCATCCTGAGTGCTTATATTTTTCTTCCTCCTACGCATGTGTTCTCTCTCCGCTTAGGAAGTCTACCTTTGTTAGACTGCGTTTTTCCCTGCGACGAAGCCCATGGGTGCAGAGCTCTGTTAGAAATTCTGCTTTAGTAAGAGACTCCAAGGCCCCATTCAAAAGCCTTGCCTTCATATTCATTAATATGGAAAGAGTATGGAGCTGAACACTAAAGATGCCATCAATGCGCTGTAATATTCTTACATACGCAGCACAGGTATGCTGCACGGCTGCATATGCATGCAAACACGCACTTCCAAAGTGTTCCCCTCTTCTCGGCTTGCTAAAATATGAAATTTGCATTGAAAGGCATCATTGTGTAAGAGTAAAAGAGTAGCGTTCGATCATGATGAGAAGAATGAGCACGTAAAAAATGCATCACGCGGTGGCTGCCAGAGTGTGGCATTCCCACTGAAAGTGATTTTATAAAGTAGGCTAGCCTCTTCAGACTCCTTCAAAACAGCAATTCTGTTGCATAAGTCATGCATCAAATCAATAAAGAGATGTTTGTGTGTGTCTGTCTGTGTGCATGCAGAGAGAAAGAGAAAATGATATGCAGAGATTTCAGCAGTCTGTAAAGTAAATCCATTTCTGAGCAAAAAGAACAGCTTTGTAGTTTTTTTTCTGTTTTGGAGGAGCAGCGTTGTTGCTGCAGAGCACTTCTACACTCTACAGAGCTCTACAATCTCACATTTACAAAGCAAACTGAATCTCAAACCAGATGCTAACACATTATTATGATAAAACTATACGAGTACAGAATGTTTTTTCCTAGTGCAGCCCAACAGTAGGGGGCGTCAATTAGGTTTAGGTTTAAATTCAGCCACAGATTATTTTGGTGGAAAAACAGATACAAGAGCAATACAACGAAGAAGGTAACAACCTTTCGTGTGAGAACATTTCATTCTTCCTCCAGGTCAGATTAGTTAAACTCTTATGGGAAGAGTTCACCCAAAATTCTGTCATAATTCACTTACTCTCATGTTGTATCAAACCTGCATGATTTTCTTTCTTCTGTAAAACACAGAGGGTATATTTTTGAAGAATATGCTGGCCACTCTTTTAAATGTAATGTCAGTGAATGCGGACTGGGGCTGTCAAAATGACAAATAAAATGGTAAAAGTATCATTAAAGTGGCCCATATGACTTGTTTATTATTGTTATTATTAAAGCTGCAGTCCGTAAGTTTTGCCTCTTTGTCGCCATCTCTGTTTGAAAACCTGGAATTGCAGCTGAGTGCGGAATTATCTTGCTTGCGTGGGTTGTGAATCGGCGCGGCTCCAGCGCCGATGAATCTAATGTTTTGAGGGGAATGTGTGGCAGTCACCACCGCACCGGTGTGGATATTTACTGTACTTCGCAATTACAGATTCTAGCCTACGTCTTGGAATATATGACCCAAATAAGAATTTTCACTGGATATTGTCATCTGAACAAGTAACAAGTCTGCCACGTTTGTTCTGACCAACTGAGGAAAAAAGAGGTTTTAAAAGTATAAAACATATACAGCATATAGTTCAGTTTTGGGGTAGCAATGAACAGGGGATTCGGTATCTGCCTTAAAATTCCCCTTCAGCGCATGTTGAATGACTGAAGCAGACTACATCTGAAACGACTGAGATGTTAAACATAGCGTAACGTACATCTCTTCTAGACTGGAATGAAGACTTTCTAATGATAGTAATTACTGACAGCGACGGCTTGGCAGGAGGGATCACAGTTTGACTAGAAAAGTTTGGGCATGTAGCCCAAAATGAAACTAACTATTTTGTCTTTAGGAGTCTACTACTGATTGTGTCAGAAGATTTATCTATTTTGTGTGTGTGTGTGTGTGTGTGTGTGTGTGTGTGTGTGTGTCTAAATAAATGATGTGTTTTATCAGCTTCAGTGTATGGCTCCTGACAGCGCTTCTCTAAGTCGCCACTGCAGGGCCACTTCCCCCACTGAGTCACAGCATCCTGACATACACTTTATCTCTCTGCTTTCTCCGGCTTCTCTGAATATCTTAATCCATAGAATGCGATTAATGGCGAACTCACTCAACTCCATTTCATATCTCAGGAAACGTGGCTTGCTTTCGAGTCATACAAAAGTCCTAATAAAACATGCTGTAGGTCACTCTGTCTTGCAGGACTCGTCCTCACGCTCAGCTTTCTGGATTTGCTGCGTTTGGAGTTTTTCCCGGCTATACCTCGGTGTCGTGTTTATGGATCAGTGGCCTTACAGCTGTTACAGAAGCATTTTTAATATTTAATTGTGTCCCTCTACTATTGTTGCTCAAAGGTCTTTTTCTAATCTGCAACACATTTATTATCGTCGAACGGTCTTCAGATGCATCTAACAAAAGAATTCAGCAACATATAGTGCATTCAATACTGTGTGTCAAAAGTGGTTTTGCTATGTGGTTGCAGATTGCACAACTTCAAGCTCTCGATTCGATTTGATACTGATCTTGTTTCAATATTGGTTCTTTTGGAAATATTTTATGTACTTGTCCATTTTTCTTAAGTAAAAAAAAATAATTCTCTCAACTAATGCTGCAAACTGGGAACCTTCTCACTTGATGCATTACTATAATATTAAAGGTTAAATTTAACCCAGAATATATTACATTCAATTGCTATTTATCAATATTCTATTGATATCAATATCAAACATATTTTATTTTAATAAACAGCACTCAAATTAAGTTACATTTAAATGTACACATAAGGCAGTATTTATATCCACTTTCTAATGATATATAGGCCTACGTTTTACTCCAATTCATTATATAAACTTTTAAATAGTGGCTATCATAAAAACTATTGACATATATATTACTTCAACAGGTTAAAAAATATAATGAATCTAATAAAGTATGTATATTTACCAAAATGTTACTCTCTAAGACTAAGCTATTTTTTTCTAGCTAGCTAACTTACGAGCTAAGTTGCATTGAATGGCTACTGAGGTAAATGTAGCGTTCCATGATGTTGTCCACAGATTGTTTTATTGACATCTTTCCGCAGTTGAAACGTGATAACATGAATTAAGATAAAGTTCAGTAAGTTGTACTGTCACTCAACATACCTTCTGATGTCATATTTATTTCGTGCTGTAACGTAAAGCGGAAGGGATGATCTGTTCATCTGCACTCGCGCTGCCATTTAAACTAACTGAGGCGACTACAGCGTTCTGTCACGTCACAGTAAAGAGCACCAAAATGTCATTTATCTTTTGAATTTCGTGGTAAAATTGACAGAAATAAAAGCTGAGACTTTGTTTCATATCAAAAGTAACAAAGTATAAAGCTTAGTGCAATTATTGGACAGAAACACGCTCATAATATTTTGTGAAGCTTTCCCGCATCGGCTGCAAATTGGGATTTGAGAATATTTGTCGCTTCATTAAAATGAAAAACGATTAAAATCGGGAAATGATATTTTCAACCCGGCCCTAGGTGCTGGTGTGTTGTTGTGTGATATATAAAAATAAAAACTTCAATGTAGCAAGTAAAATATCCCATTGCAGATTTTTTCTTTCTTGTTTTAAGCATAAGATTAACTTTAATATTGATATTTGTATTATAAAAAAGGACAAAATTACAGAGTAAGAATCCCCCCCACCCTTTCTTCAGTCTATGGGATATTTTCACCTGTTTCAATGTCTACTAGGTGAAAGTTTATGTAGCCTATGTCCACCTAGAAAAGTAATACCAACCAACACCATGCCACACAATTTGAGATATCATTTGAACATAGGCTACCTGTCAACATTTGGGTATTGTGCCAATGTGATTTAATGTGCTGTAATGTCATTTTTCCACCATGTCTGATATTAAAATCAGTACAACACACTTTGCAAAAGGTATGTGCATTGTCGATATGGCTTCTGTCCAGCTGTTGTTAAATTTACATGTTTTTTGTTTGTTTTTTTCGCCAGAGAACCACCTGAGTCTTATCCCCCCATTCTGTGGTGCTTGTTTCCTTCCCGCGCTACTTACAGTAGGCTACTGTGCACATATCAACAGCGCCACTGGGTTGTAGGTTGCCAAGATGAGGTCACAAATGTGGCCCTGGACACAAAACCAGTCATAAGTTGCACAGGTATATTTGTAGCAATAGCCAACAATACATTGTATGGGTCAAAACTATCAATTTTTCTTTTATGCCAAAAATCATTAGAATATTAAGTAAAGTTCATGCTCCATAAAGATATTTTGTAAATTCCCTACTGTAAATATATAAAAACTTAATTTTTGATTAGTAATATGCATTGCTAAGAATTCATTTGGACAACTTTAATGGCGATTTTCTCAATATT
>NW_015552592.1:255805-285568 GCF_001515605.1 Sinocyclocheilus anshuiensis | reverse complement strand
AATTTTAATTTTTTTTTTTTTTTTTTTTTTTTTGCAGGTTTCAGATGATGTATAAATTTGTGGCCCAGGGTCACAAATGGGTTGAAATTTGTATGATGTGTCAATTGTGTGAGAAGGATGCATTTCATACAAGATATGGCAACTTGGACAACCTTGGAATATGTTGACGTGATTATTCATATAATTAATTTTAACTGAGGCGAATGTAGCAAACATATCAAAGGCCCAGTGGAATTTTTTTAAATAGAAAGATTAAAAATACGGGAGAAATACAGGAAAATATTTAAACGGGATGATAGCAGGATAGAATGGTAAGATAAGGGAGAATCCCGGGAAAAACTGGAGGGTTGACAGGTATGCATTTGTATCCATACATAGCATGAACAATGCAGGATGATTTACAGTGTATGAGGTGTGATTTGTTAAAGCAAGCATTACTATTAGCTACTATTAATCATACTTACAGTTAGGGATTTGAACAAACCCTTAACTCTAAGGTTCCTTTAGTGCTAGCTTCTTCAAGTGATCTGAGATTAAACCTACTGTCTTTTAATGTGAAGGGCAGAACCATTAAGGTACAAACATCTTAACCACATCAGAGATTGTGTTAAAGCATGGGAAACAAATGAAGAGCTCTCTGGCTCTGAATAGCTACTTTCTTTTAGCGGGGGTTGATGCTCCATCGGGCATGTGTGTGTGTGTGTGCGTTTTTGTGACAAATGAGGACATAAATTTATATAATGACAAGGGTATGACATAGGTATTACAAGGAGAAGGTGACTTTTCAGGACATTACCCCATGTCCCCACTTTTCAAAACGCATATAAATCACACAGAATGGAGTGTACTGAAAATCTGAAATAGCACAAAGTTTCCTTTGAGGGGTAGGTTTAGGGGTAGGGTTGGTGTAGGGCAATAGAATATACGGTCTGTACAGTAGAAAAACCATTACGCCTACGGAGAGTCCCCGTAAACCACAAATACAAGTATGTGTGTGTGTGTGTGTGTGTGTGTGTGTGTGTGTGTGTGTGTGTGTGTGTTGTAGTGCCAGGTTTCAAGCACCACCCCCTCTATGAAGAACTCAAGTGGATCTTTTAGTCCTTCTTAAAGAATCGCTTCAATAGTGTGAAAACCTTCCTACAGACACTCTCATAACATACAAGCAGAGACACAGGACACAAACACATACTTCAGAAATAAACTCTATTTGAACCCAACCTTAATTATTCAACCGCTGTGTGTAACTCAACTTATACCGTTTACTGTTCAGAATTATACAATTTGCCTGGAGAATGATGAAACAGGTATAAAAATAAAATCATAAACTCATAAAAAAGGCAGGGAGCGACCATTTATAGACACCTGAATATCTTAGATTGTTGATGGATCATAGCAACATGCAAAAAAGGCTCTGTGTGTGCCTTTGGATCAGAATTATACAATTTGCCTGGAGAATGATGAAACAGGTATAAAAATAAAATCATAAACTCATAAAAAAGGCAGGGAGCGACCATTTATAGACACCTGAATATCTTAGATTGTTGATGGATCATAGCAACATGCAAAAAAGGCTCTGTGTGTGCCTTTGTATAATTTTTTTGTTTTATTTTTGTGTGTGTGTGTGTGTGTGTGTGTGTGTGTGTGTGTTTATTTTGTACCTTCCTTGCCAATACTTTAAAAGGAACTGCTAAAAAAAAAAGGTACAAATCTGAATTACTGTACTAGCCATATGAATTTAAATTTATTTTTGAATTCTACAATGTTAGAATCACCAGAATTCAAAGCTGAACTGAGCCGACTCACCTCATTAAAGGTCAAAGGTGAGCCTGAAGTCAAGGGTCTGCCATAACAGTGACAAGTCAGTTCAGATCCTTTCTAAAAACCCCAGACCTAACAGACGGATTCTACATGGCCTAACCACATCAACACACAGTGACTTTATTTAGATGACAACAGAGGTTCTTAATGAGCTGTATCTGGTATCAGACGCACCAGTGAGTGATACGTCCTCCATGCATAATTTGTCTTCGACTCCATTTCTAAAACCACGCGCTAGCTTAATGTAGTGCGCTGTGGTAATGTCCTCCCTTGATCTGCTTTGCTGATTGGCAGATGAATCGATTGGCATGCTGGTTAAGACTCTCCGGCGCCTCTTTTGGTGCGTTTCATCATCAGAGGAGTTACTCACAAAGAGGACGAGTCATCAAAGGCTCTAGTCCACATTACAACTTTGCAAATGCAAGTTCTGACGGATGATTGGATGATGTCAAATGTCTCGGCCAATCACAAGCTCTCATTTTGCTGCAGTAAAATGGTTTTGCGTGCACTACATGCTTAAGTGAATGTGTAAAATATTTTATACTAGAAATGGGGTAGTCTTCTCAGTTGATTTGAAATTTGGTGATATTGACATTCTAGGCCTCATGTATGGCCAGGTCAGGCCAGTAATTCAGATTTGATGACATACAATAATGCATGACCTATAAGTTATCTTTTTTTCTAGTAAAAATATTGGCAGGGATGGTACAAATCTGTATTACTGATCTGACCTGGCCATATATAAAAAATATATATATTTTATTTTAAATATTTTATTTATTTCATATATTTATATGTCAAACTAATATAATATTTTTTAAATATTAGGTAAAAATAAAATAAAATACATTTACATTTAGCAGACGCTTTTATGCAAAGCTTTTATCCAAAGCGACTTACAAATGAGGACAATGGAAGCAATCAAAATAAAAAAGAGAGCAATGATATGCAAGTGCTATAACAAGTCTCAGTTAGCTTAACGTAGTACACGTAGCAAGGTTTTTTTTATTATACAATAATACAAGAATAGAGCAAGCTAGTGTTAGAGGCCTTTTTGATTTTGTTAATTGTATAATAAATAAAAAGAAAAGGAATAGAGAAGCTATGTTTAGTTTTTTTAAGTCTAAAAGGGGCAAGTTTTTTTAATAAATAGAATTAGAATAGAGATTGCTAGAGTTAGAGGGTCAAATAAAGATGGAAGAGATGTGTTTTTAGCCGATTCTTGAAGATGGCTAAGGACTCAGCTTCTACATTTACATTTTACATAATGCCAAATACATTTTTAAGAGCAATTCTATCTATCTATCTAGCTATCTATACACACAAAATATAAAATTGTAAAAACAAAAAAGTTACAAAAATATAATAATTGGCTTACCATACTTTTTCATTTTCAACCCATTCTAACTGATGCTTGCACTATAGTCCCATAAATCATTTTCACAATTTCAGCAAAGTCTCATCAGTGTAAGCCAGCTACATTATGTAACCTTGTTGACATATTTAATTTGCAGGAACAATGCTATAATACATCACAGAAAAAACAAATGTTAAAATTTGAAAGGCATAAAAACATGCACATGATCAACAAACATGAAAAGCAGTGACAATGCAGCACTTGCAAGTGACAGTTCTGTCAACTGGTCTGAAACGCTCTCACACTGGCCCTGGGCCATCCTTACTGTTGAACCCCTATATTATTCCTGTACTCTTGTAAAAGCACAAGTATGCAATTTAATAGAAAGTATTCTGTCCCAGGAGGATCCAGACTCTCTCCAATAAAGACTATTTCCAAATAATTGCACCATGACAAAAGAATTCTTCTTTAAAACATTTTGCAACAACTCACTATATTCTTTGTGGCCCTTGAAGCAAGCAAAACAAATTTCATAGTTTTTACGGATGAAGAGCGTTGTTGCTTGGAAAAAGGGATAACTTTAATATTTTTTTCAAGTCCTTTTTTTGGCACAGGAATTTAGAATTGATTTTTTCGAGCTGACTGTTTGATTTAAGCATGCTGTTAAGGAACTGCCTGCGAGCAAAATCCAATTAATTCCTGAGCCTCTCTGTACCCACAAAATGGCCCGTACCGTTCTTCTGTCCTACCCCTCTTAACTAATTAACATGATTAGCCATGAGGAACAGCTTAAAGATAGGCTACAGTAGGTGGTTGAGGGAAGGAACAAACATGCCTGCGACTTCCCACCATTAAGAAATTATTGATTGATTTGATAATGAGCATCTTGATGAATATCATAAGATGTTCAGGGCTCATGTTTGACCTCAGATTTTGTTGTGGTTCATTTTTTCTGCCTCTGTATTGATTTATAGCACTCATGAGAGAATGACCTGTGTGATGTACTATTTAAAGATAAAAATCCTTTATAAATTTGATTTTTAATTAGCAAAACTCTCATTTTAAAGTTTTTATCTTACTAAAATTTATATGGTTATGAAATGTGATTAATTAGCCCACTCTGATAACTTTTTTCACATGTAACCTGTTCACAAGAACACCTGTTCTTAAAATTTGATTCCAGCTTGGTGGAGAATGTAAATAATTCATTAGTGCAAATTATGCACAGGGGCTCCCTTTGTGTACAATAACATACAGCTGGTTATTATATTCCCACTGATTTAAGACAGACATATTTACAGAGTAATATATTATATAATAATGGTTAAACATCTGTGCTCTTATTGTGAATGTGTGTCATGTTTAAAATCATCACAAAGCAAGGTTTCCAACCCATTTGACCTCTGTAATCAGATGCATTTCTGAGAGAAGCAGGATACTCGGCAAGAAAATGCAGGACTTTTATCCATCGGGAATTGAGTGGATCGTGAAAACTGCTTTCTATATGACAGGTGGTCGGAGGAAAGAGGCTGGGGAAAAAAAGAGTGACGTCAACCAAACATGCAAGTTTTTTCAGAGGCAGAGCAAGTCATTACATTTTGATGTTTTTCTTTGAAATAATGTGCACTGACTAATCGTGCATAACTTCAAGCATCTTTGTTCCATTTGTTAGTATTTCTTCAACAATATTTTCTTCATTTAATCTTAAACAGAAATATATCACAAAAATAAAAAGACCCCATATTTTCCCATCCACTATAATGGACATCAGGGTTGCATGCCATACAGAACTGAATTGAGAAATTAAATTATGTCATCCTTTACTTACCCCCAAGTTATTCCAAACTTGTATGAATTTCCTTCTTCTGCTGAACTCAAAAGATATTTAGAACTTTTTGGACCCCATTAACTTCCATAGTATTTTTCCATACTATGGAGGTGACTGGGGACCACCAAATGTTTGGTTACCCACATTTTTCAAAATATCTTCAAAATATCTATATATTTATGTATCTTCTTACAGAAGAAAGAAACTCATATAAGGTTTGTAACGACTTGAGGATGAGTAAATGATGACAGAAATTGTATCCTTGGGTGAACTATCCTTTTAATAAATGTAAGGAATCTGAATTAAAAATAGCTGAAATGTAAACATTTTACTGTAATATTTAACTAGAAAAAAAAAGTGAAAAACTAGTTTGGCAAACTTTAAATGTAGACATGATAAAGCCTTGCTATAACCTTTAAAACCTTTAACCTAAAAAAGTTATAACCTTTAAGTTAAAAGGTTTATAGGCCTCACAGATAGAATGACATATAGAATGATGGATAGAGTGATCGATAGAACAATAGATAGAACGATAGAACGATAGAAAGATAGATAGATAAATAGATAGATAGATAGATAGATAGATAGATTCCAATTCAACTTCCTGGTGTGTGTGTATGGCCAATTCAATTCTAATTCTAATTCATAAATTCGAAGTGCAACCCTGTTCATGCAGTTCAGCACATTTCAGCTAGTGGATGATGTCTGACAGGGCCGCTCATGCGTTCTCCTCGCATTCTCACTCAGTTATGCTCAGCGTCAGGGTGTGAGGGGAAAGCGGGCATGAATTTCCTCTCGCCCAGTGTGGCCACAGAGACTCAGTGTGCTAAAACAACACCAGTCCACTTCTGAAGAGTCCAAGAGTCTGTCATCAAAGCAGAAAGCGCTCTCCCTCCCCTCTCCTCCGGCCCTCCAGATCTCCCGCTGACCTCTCAGGAGAGAGAGGAAGAGCGCGAGCAAGTGGAGGCACTTTAAACCGGCGGCGTAGCTTTTGCCCAGTGAGAGCACCATTGTTGCTTTTCGGCTGGCAGACTGAATCACGGAAGAAGATAATGAGGAAAGCTGCCGTTAGTGCGATGCTGCCAGAGGCCTGCGTGTTGAGCTTTGTGTTGCATTGCACGGTGGAGATAGCATCACTGCGCTTGATTGTTATCCAGCCTTGGAGACCATCTCCGGGACAGGCTGTGAGCCTTTGTGTAGCTGCCAGAGCCGTGGAAACCCGGCAAGCCATCTCGCACACCTCATAAATCCGCCCCCCATCGCCGCCGCCACCGCCTTCGCTCGCCCACCCTTCTGCAAGGAAAAGTGGAAGAGGAAATCAGATTAGGGACGTTTTTTCCCAAGCCCTGAGATCAAAAACCGGGCTTAGATATCAAGGCTGCCTTTTGCACAGTTTCAGCACAAATGGAGAGATGCACATACCCGGCATCAGATTTAACAATTAGTGCCTTTCGCTTAGCTCTCTGAGAAGCTATTTATCAGGCGGCTAAATTTGTAGCGTTTTCTAAAAGTCGTAGGTTCAGGATTTAATTAGTATTTCATACTTCTGTCATCTGAGCTCCATTAACAAGGGGGAAATCAACTCCGTACTAACAAGGAAGAAACATTAATGCTCATTTGAGGAAGGGAAAGGAAAAGATGTTACATAACAGGGCATAATGGATTTAGCTTTACAGTAGTTTCTCATATTCTCCACAGACATGATTTTCTCAGGCAAATTTGCAAACCGTTGCATCGCTGTTGCACATTTCAGTGCAAAAACCTTCATCATGCACAGTTGCATTTAGTGCTTTAACACAGACTCAAACTTAATAAATGTATGACTTTTCCACACAGCTAAATGGATTTATCGGAACTTAAGCCCATGTTCACACCAAGAACGATAACTATAAAGATAAGTAGTGCTGTCAAACGATTAATCGCAATTAATTGAATCCAAAATAAAAGTTTTTGTTTACATAGTATATGTGTGTTTATACACACATAATAAATATACACAGTACACACACATATACTATGTAAACAAAAACTTTTATTTTGGATGCGATTAATCACGATTAATCGTTTGACAGCACTACTATAAAGATAACGATATTAGCGTCCACACTAGCAGATGATATCGTCTGTTTATTCTAAGCGCATGCTCATCTGCTGCTTTAAATTTTCTTGCTCGTTATAGCACGATGGATTCTGATTGGCTGTCAATGTTTTTATCGTTCATCAGTTGGAAAAAATCGTTTTGAAAGTGATTCCAACAATATAGTTTTTCTGTGCCTATATCGTTATAGCTGTGGTGTGGACTCTGCTATTCTTTAATATTGAGGACGATTTTTAGAACTATATCTTTATCTTTATAGTTGGTGTGAATGGACCTTTAATCTGGGCAAACTAAGGAGAAAAAAATAATCTTGCTTGAGATCACAACATAAAATTGAATCTGACTTACTGTTTACTCAATTACAATGAACTAAGCGACAATTCCTGAACTTTTTGTCGCAACTTAATTTCATTATGTCTAATTCTTTTTTTTTAAACGTGAGTGAAATGTTTGTGAAATGTGTTACGTTAGACCATTAAGCAAAATAGGGGGGGAAACAGGTAGCAAAAATATTTTGGCATACAATTTACTATTCAAAAGAGACACCAGCATACATTTTCTATTGATCATAGAAGCAGTTATAATCAAAATAAATGTGTTGATAGATAATTACCTGATCAGCATAACTCCTTTAGTGAATCAAGGGTTACAAAAAAACTAAATTAAATAAACGGCACTATCAGTGGATACAAAGTTTTTTTCAGCTAAATCAGCTAAACAGTTGCATCATCTGTCTGAGCTTCTGTGCTGATTAATTTATGTTTCTCATGTGTTTGCCATCCTTGAGAATCTGTTTTGACAAATCTGTTCGCAAGGGTACGGAAGGCGCGGAGGAGTTGGTGTTGGGTGAATTTGTTGAGATTCGATTGTCTGTGCGTGCCTGTCGTATATCTTTGCAGACGATCTTCTTTCAACTCTAAACAGAACACTGTGATTACAGAGAACAAACTGACCCTGAAAAACACAGGAGAGCCCTGAAATGTCTAATGCTTAAGTCTGACTCTCTTCATCTGACTAACAAAAGTCTATTTAATTCAGTTCAAGCGGCGGCTGTCTTTGTAACGCCTCTGGGTAGATATTTCCTATGCACGTAATAGAGCTGTTCAGGAGATAGTCCAAAAACCCAGAAGAGAATTAGCATTTTTGACCTACAGGTTCCCTCTGGATTTTCCTTTAGGCTTTTATAGTGACAGTTTTGGATTTATGAGTAAAATAAGGTCTGTGGTAAGCATTACTAGAAGATACTTGAACATTTTGTTCTACAACATAAATTGCACACAGTTATATGCTAAACGTCTATTTTATATACCAAACATGTATCATGTATTTTGTAAACATGTATTAAACGTGTTTTATATACCAATATATATATATTACATTAATGGAATAGTTCACTCAGAAATGAAACGTATGTCATTATGTATCAACCCTCAAGTTGTTCCACACCTGTATGTACAGTATTTCATTCTTCTGTTGAACACAAAGAAGATATTTTGAGGTATTTGTGTAACCAAACAGTGTTTGGTCACCATTGACTTCCATAGTATTTTTTTTTCCATGCTATGGAAGTCAGTGGGGGCTAGCAACTGTTTGGTTACACGCATTCTTCCAAACATAATCTTTTATGTTAAGCAGAAGAAAGAAACTCATATGGAAAACGTGGGTGAACTAAAAATATAAAAGAAATAACAAAAAGCTTGACAACTATTGCAGCTCTTCTACAGTAACTTGTTAGCAACTTATGTTTTAAAAAAAACTTCAAAATTCATATTTGAGGTATGATTTTGTGTAATTTATGTAGTAAAACAAAGCATCTAAATATAAAAAAAAAATTATAATAAAATTATGGCACAAATTTATAGTACTTCACGGTTGAACAGCTCCATAGGTACATCATGGAAGCAGTAATTCATCAAAATACATGTTCTGAGTAACTACTTGACTGGAAAAAGTCTGAAATCTCCAAAACTGTTTGTCAAGATTTCATGTCACTTAAATATTTCAAAGACGATTTGCTCCTAAGACCAAGAACAACATGTAATTTTTAGACTGGTCCAGTTTATGTGCTTTCTAGAGCAAACAAAGTTTTTTTTACTGAAAGGGGGGGAAGTATAGCCGCCATATTGAGCATTACAATTTCTCACATTTATATTTCAACGCTTAGTCTGTCTCCTTGCCTTATAGTGTCTCTTTCTCTCTGTCTGTTTCTGTGCAGTTCAAAGGCTGAACCCAGTGCTGTGGATCTCCATGAGTAACCAGACAGAGCTCCCTGCTTCCCCTTCATGCCTCTGTCAGTTCCTTGACGCCCACCTTTCACCCTTCTCTCTCCCCACCTGACCGTTACACCTCCTCAATCTTCTTCCCTTAAATGATGTGGTCCGCTGTCAGTGCTCTGCTCCTGGTGCTGCTGGGTACCAGGGTCCTGCTCTCCAGCGGAGACTCTCCCCGCAAAGAAATTAAGATCGATGGGGACCTGGTTCTGGGAGGCCTCTTCCCCATCCATGAGAAGGGCATGGGCATGGATGAATGTGGCCGGATCAATGAAGACCGAGGCATCCAGCGGCTTGAGGCAATGCTCTTCGCCATAGATCAGATCAACCAGGACGTAGGTCTGCTACCGGGTGTGGTTTTGGGCGTCCATATCCTGGACACCTGCTCGAGGGACACCTACGCTTTGGAACAGGCGCTGGAGTTTGTTAGAGCTTCGCTTACAAAAGTAGATGATACAGAGTTCATCTGTCCTGATGGATCCTACGCTCTTCAGGAAGACAGTCCGCTGGCCATAGTCGGTGTCATTGGGGGATCTTTTAGCAGTGTCTCCATACAGGTCAGAACAAGTCAATTTAAGCTAAATTATATATATATATATATACACACATACATACATATATATAAATAAATAATTAATGAGTTAATGAGAAAAGTTTTACTACATTTAACCAAAAATAAAATAATTAGTTCAAATAATCAAAAATATTTGTTTTTTAAATAATTAGTTTTTGCATATACACCACCATGCAACATACCAGACCACATGCATTAGTCCACTTTAACATAGTATTAAAAATATTATTATACTATATTTCTTCATAAGACATAGACAATTTTGCAATTTTACAATTTTGGGGTTTTTACTAAAAATTATTTATTTTTTTTTATGTTTTTTAAATAAAATAATTGTTTATGGAATAAATAAAATATTGTTCGCAACTTAGGTTAAAAAGCTTAAAATTCACATTTGAAATATGATTTTGTGTAATTTATGTAGTCAAATGAAAAGTCCAAATATCTAAAAATGTCAATAAATAAAGAAGGTAAGTACACTGAATATTTTTTTCCTTTAAAACTATTTTTTGCCTTTAAAACTATTTTCATTCAAAATTGCTAGAAAAAATTAAGTAAATTAATTACAAAGAAAGCAAGTAACAAAGACTGAAATAGTATTATCTAGTAATAGTATTTTTGAAATAGCATTTTCTTCTCAAGCACAATCATTGGTTTATGTACAACTTCAATTTTTTTTTAACACTAAGTAATAAGCAACTTACAAGAATAAATTAAAATAATAAATTGTTTATGGAATACTACAAGAAAAAATGCAAAATTTCAAATTAAATATAATTTAATATAAATATATAAATATAATTATGCTAAATAAACAAGTGCACGTCATATTAAATAAAAAAACTATTTCATTTATTTTCTAAAATATGCATAGTTTCATATAGTCCCGAACAAATGGATTAAACATAGTTTGATTTCACAAATTAGTTGCAAGAACATGTTCAAGAACTGAGTTTAATTAGCTCATTTAATTCACTAAAATTAAACAAGCAGCAGAAAATCCGGTCTCTGTAGCATAACCTCCCTTGAGATCTTCCGGTTCACATTTTGAGCACAGTCACCTACTAAACCACTTTTATTTGTGTACAGTTTGGAAGAATTCATCAAAATTACTGAATTATTTGCAAGTTGTGCTTTGTGAATCACAAATTTGTTCTTTACCCTCTAGAAACCTACTTGGCAAAAAAAACAACACAGCCCTTTTTCCTTACCAACTATGAAGAACTCAATCCATTATTTAGAGGGCCGCCTTCAAATAACTCTGCGCCACCCCGTTTTCATTCTTCGCTCCTGTAAATCCAGTTTGCTCTTTCCTTTCCTCTTGTACGTGCACGGATTAGCACTGCGGCTATACTATTGTGTGTGTTGTGCGGTGTTGCTTTCTAGTACCACTGGTGACAGAGCCATGGGAATTTGCATAATTTTGCATAACCCTCTCCCCATTTGTGGCTCAGCAAAAGCTGACTTCCTCTATCAGTTCCGAAATCCGTAATCTGTCTAACCCTCCTTTCTTCTTGTTCCCTCTCTCTGTCTTTTTCTTGTTCTCAGTCACTCTTTTCCCTGTCTTCCTGCAGTTTTATTTAGCAATATTGCTCTGTTTCTGGCAAAAAAGCTGGGAGAATTGTGACCTCACAGTGGTCTCTCGTTAGATAACCATTGTTATCCATCGCTCTCCTCTCATCGCCAATGACTGGGCATTGTTTTTCTCTCACGACACCGGCTGTTGTTTGACAATCCCGCCTCCCTCCCTCTGGCAGACTCAGACTCAAAATCAGCTTTGTCATCAGAGGAATAAATTATATTTCAAAATATATTCCAAAGGAAAACCGTTATTTTAAATCATATTAATATTTTATAATAATGGCTTTTTACTGAATTTTTAATCAAATAAATTCAGCCTTGAAAGAGAAAAAAAAACTGAAACTTGTAAACGGTTTTGTATTTCAGAGAGCAACAGAATCAAGTCCCACCCAAAAAAAAATTCTCATTGATTAACCTATTCATAAGGGGGAAAATGGGTGTTACATACTAGAATGAAGACAGACAGAATTCAGGTTTGCTAAAACAATAAATAAATCCGGTTTAAAATTAGTCAATAACATGCATGGCCTCAGTGATATCAGCAAAAAAGGAAAGTAGGATGGGACTTGATTTAACCTTTTTATTTTTATTTTTTTTTTTTAATAACATGTTCTGATTAATCACAATAACACCAGGAATGTGCATGAAGAAATTAAAAAAAATAATAATTTAAATTAAGAAATTCTAAAATTTAGAAATGTCAATTTTGATCTCAAGTTGGCTTTAATCTCTACTTACATCTAAACATCAAAAAAGTGTCAGCAACTCTTGTTTTGAGCATTTTGCAAACATTCATTACTTTCATATGTAGAACACATATCTGTGAGCATCCCAAAACACAAAATAAACATACAACAAGACCGAACTGCAGGTTTTGTCCTATCTTTGACGTAAAGAGCGGCGAGCTGTCATTGTGCATGCCAGTGTCAGTGTTATGCAGGAAAAGAGACGTTATCCTGTACATGTCTGTGCGTGGGATGTGAGACATGGAAGAGCCAAGCTGCGTCTCACCAAAGAGAAACATTTCCATGCTGCTCGGCCCTGCTGAGGCTGCCTGCGTCCTCTTAATTGGGCTAATGTGGCTTGATCCAATCAAATGACTAAAAAAAGAATATTTTATGTATCATAGACTTTGGATAATTAATTCACAAGGTGCTGACTTATTGATCGATACAGGATTCGTAATGCAGAATATGTTTGTGTGTTTCTCCCAGGTGGCCAACCTGCTGCGACTATTTCAGATCCCTCAGATCAGCTATGCCAGTACCAGTGCCAAACTCAGCGACAAATCCCGCTACGATTACTTCGCACGCACCGTCCCGCCAGATTTCTACCAGGCCAAGGCCATGGCGGAGATCCTGCGTGCTTTCAACTGGACCTACGTTTCCACAGTGGCCTCAGAGGGTGACTACGGAGAAACAGGAATCGAAGCCTTCGAGCAACAAGCCCGTTTGAGAAACATCTGCATCGCTACTTCGGAAAAAGTAGGACGGTCGAGCGCGAAACGCTCTTCGTACGAGGCGGTGGTCCGTCAGCTTCTACAAAAGCCCACGGCCCGCGTGGCAGTGCTGTTTTTGCGTAGCGACGACGCACGAGAACTCATCGCGGCAGCCGCCCGCCTCAACGCATCTTTCCTCTGGGTGGCGAGCGACGGATGGGGGGCACAAGAGAGCATCGTAAAAGGGAACGAATTCACGGCGGACGGTGCGATTACCTTGGAGCTCGCGGCTCATCCTATACCAGAGTTCAACCGCTACTTCCAGAGCCTCACGCCTCTTAATAATCACCGCAACCCTTGGTTCAAAGACTTCTGGGAACAAAAGTTTCAGTGTTCGTTGGGCGGCGCTTCGGCAGCAGGGGCGGGAACCCCAAAGCCACCTTGTGACCCAGAACTGACTATCGACAAGTCAAATTTTGAGCCCGAATCAAAGATCATGTTTGTCGTAAACGCTGTATATGCCATGGCGCACGCCTTGCATCGAATGCAACGGACTCTTTGCACCAACACCACGCGCTTGTGCGACGCCATGCGGAGTCTCGATGGCAGGAAACTCTACCGGGACTTTCTACTTCACGTCAACTTTAGAGGTAACCTGCTTTGTTTTTCTCCTCACAGTCTAGCAGCATACGAGTTTGCGTTGTTCGCGGCGTATCTGTGTCACTCCGTGGTTCCGAAACGGCAGGTTTACAGGCTCTGTAATTAGAGACACTGTGTGTCTTGATTGCGACTTGGAGAATGAGGCAGGAGTTGAGCGTCTTCTGTCAGCGCCGCTGAGAGCTCGGCATTGACTGACAGCTGAAGGAGAGAGAGGCAGGTAAAAATAAACTATGTAAAAGTGCTCAGCATGCTCAGGTTGGCGTGGCAAGTAGATGGGATTATGCCACACTTATCTGTGACTATGCACAAACACATTCAAAGACAAACTCACAGAGGGAGAGAGCTAACGATAGCTAGAAGTTTCGAGGAGGAAAGGATGCAGAGAATTCTGACTATGCCAAACAGAGATGATGGGAACAGCAGCACAATTACATTATACATAAGCAGCGCATAATGAATACATAAGGGATAATGTAGAGATGCAAAATAAACCTTGATAGGGTAATCAGGATCCTCACTTGAAACAGAGTGGTCTTATATCATTCTAAGGGGGTTATTTTGCAATAATGACCGGCAGACTGTGCATAATTTAGTTGATTACAAGACTACTTACCAAATAAATAAATGGACATTAAATATTGATTTGAGCTGAAATTCCTTAATGTGAGAAGAAAGAGGCTGCAGAGTGATGTAAATAAATACCATGGTCTATAGCACAGTATACACTTACAAAAAGTACTGTGATGGTGCTATAGTACAGTGGCAGTATCAGATGGTAATACTGTGGTATTTTGAAATATACCATAGTACTGAAGTTCATGGTACCATATCTTAAATACCATAGTGGTACCATAGTAAAATCCCAAAATACCATGGTTAGTACTTTTTATAAGGGATTTACAATGGATCAGAAATTAATATGTACATAATAATAATAATAATAATAATGCTGATAATAATAATTAATTAATTAATAATTAAATATTCTTAATAGAAATCTATTATGCTCAACAGGAATACATTTATCTGATCAAAAATACAGTAAAAATAAATAAAACATATTATAAAAATCAGTAATTTTGTGAAATATTATTACCGTTTAAAACAACTGTTTTCTTTCTTAAAGGGGTCATAGGATGCTACATGCACTTTTACAAGTTGTTTGAACTGAAATGTGTGTTGGCAGTGTGTGCACACAACCACCCTATAATGATAAAAATCCACCCAGTGGTTTTTTGTTAATCTACTAAAATCTTTACCCCTTCTCAAATCGAGCCGATCTCAGATGCCTGTCTGTGTGACGTCACACAGACAGGCCCCTCACACGATAGTTTGATTGACAGTAGCGTTTCAGCACAGACTGGACTGGTGTCTTAACTTAGACCCGCCCTGAGTGAGCTGTCATCAGTCCGCCATTGTTTCACCGCTAGAGCAGATGTAGACAAGAATGACTCCTATTTAATGAATCTTTGCAAATCGCCTTTCCTAATAATGTGCTAATTAGCAAGTTTCACGATGAATGCGGCTAAAATAAATGGTCTCTCTGAGAGCAGCTCGGAAGAAAGGGGTGGGGTCAGCAGAGCTCATTAACATTTAAAGGAAAATGCTACAAAAACGGCTTGATCTGAAAAGAGCTGTTTTTGACAGGGTAAAAAATGTGTTTTTTACACTACCATTGAGAAATTTTAACCAAACTATGTTACAGACTTTTCATTAAGACCCCAAAGAATCATATCAACTTGTGGAAAATGGGCATCCTATGACCCCTTTAATACATTTTCAAATTATATTTATTCCTATGATGGCATAGCAGAATTTTCAGCAGCCATTACTCCAGTCTTCAGTGTCACATGATCCTTAAGAAATCATTTTATGCTGATTTGGCGTCTAAGTAACATTTTGGAATATTATTAATGCTGAAAACAGTTGTGCCGTGTAATATTTTTTTATGGAACATGTTACTTTTTTTATTTTTTGTTAAATAAAAAGTTAGAAATAGAATAGAATAGCATTTGAAATAGAAACTGTAGCATTTTAAATGTTTTTACTGTCACTTTTGATCCATATATATCGACGATAGATAGATAGATAGATAGATAGATATGAAGAGTTCATTTGCAAAACAGATAACTCCGTTTTTAACTATTTTCAAAAATCATGTTTTTCCATTGTGCATTCCAATTTCAATCAAACTGCAGTTGGGTTATTTTGATTAGGTTAAAAAAGAACAAAAAAATACAGCTAACTAACACAACAAAACACAATAAAAACATGATAACATAATAAAAAAAACATGATTTTTGAAAATAATGTTATTAGTTACCTGTTTTTGCAAATAAACTCTTCATATGTAAAATTAATAATACATTAAAAAAAGACACAAAACTACATGAAAATTTGTGCCATACAACAAAATGCCATGCTTTTCCCTATGATACTATCACTGTACCGCCACAGTACTTTTTGTACAGTGCATATGTGTGCATGTGTATGTATGAAAGACAGAGCAACAGAGGGAGGTAACGCTAGTTTCACACACAGAAAAGAGAGAAACCGACACAAAGACAGATGGAAAGAGTGAGAGAGAAAGATAGAAAGATAGAAAGATCGGGCAGATAAAATGACGGGAGAGAGGTTGAGTGGGCTGATACGCATCAGCAGAAGAACATTCTCTTTGAAGTTCACCATCTTCATTTTTCAAGCGCAGAATCAAAGACGTGTGGGGTTTGCTGTCTGAGGCGATTGAGAGGGAGGCAGGAGGCAAGCCATGCAGGAGAACAGGAGGGGAAAAAAACATCATCATCATGCAGACAGAGGAGATGGAGGTAGAGAGAGAGAGACAGAAAAGACAGAATGGAGGAGCTTGTGGAGTGAGAAGGATCGTAGATGTGCCTGGAATCCAGAGAAGGGTGTTGGTATAGATGATCTGCCATGGAGAAAGAGAGAAACGGAGGAAAGATGGAAGAGATGAGAAGAGAAGCCCAGAAGGATTTACAGTTCACATTCTCCTCCCTATAGTGAAGAATTAAGTCCTCTGCGTTTCCAGCATTCTGACTCACAAAGTTCACACAGCTGACCCTTCTCTAGCTTTCTTTTTATCTATGGAAAGCCTATTATTACTAAAGGTGCTTTCACACTTGAGCTTTTGGAGTCTATTTGTCATTTGCTTGGCTGGTTTTCAGAACTCGGATGCACACCTTTTGGCATTTTGTATGATCAGTGGCAGCCCATTTACACTTGATATTAACAGTGAGCTGGGAGCTTGGAATCGAGTCCTTAAAGTGATAGTTCACCCAAAAAAATGAACATTTACTCACCCTCATGTTGTTGCAAACTTTTTTTTGATAGAACTGTATTCTAATAAGCATTAATATGAAGAGCATACAAATACTGAGTAAAATGATCCATCTAAAATATATATATAATGGTTTCCGCAAAAGTATTAAGCAGTTTTGTTAAGTTTCAAACATTGATAATAATGCTGAAGACATTATTATATATAATAGTAATTTGTAACATTGATAATCATTAAAAATGTTTCTTGAGCAGCAAATCAGCATATTAAAATGATTTCTGAAGGATCATGTGACACTGAAGACTGGAGTAATGATGCTGAAAATTCATCTTTGCCATCACAGGAATAAATTACATCTTAAATTAAAATAGAAAGATGAACTCTTTTTCTAATATTTTGCAATATTACATTATTATACTGTATTTTTTATCAAATAAATACAGCCTTGGTGAGCAAAAGAGTCTTCTCAAAATATCTTTTTATGTTCTGGAACTGTGTCATTTTAGTATTATTGAGATACTATCATTTTATTGATATTGTGAATTAGTTTTTATTTTTATATTTTTTGTTTTCATTTTAGTTAAAATTTTAGTCATTTTGTTTTTGTTTTTTAAACATGTCTTTATAGTTTTTAATCATTTTTATTTGGTTTACGTTTTTGTCATTTTAGTACCTCAAGTTAAACTAAATGAGAACTAAAAAATGAGAAATATTGCAACAACTTTAGATAATTATAAGTTTTAAAATACTTTATTTCAGTTTATATTCATATTTAAGTAACAAACCTTTTTATGTTTTAGTTTTATTTAAATAATAACCTGGCACAGAAGAAAGAAACTCAAACAAGTTTGAAACAACATGAGAGTGAATAAATGATGACAGAATTTACATTTTTGGCCAAACTACTCCTTTAATTAAATCCATTGGATACACATTTTAACATGCAAATATCTGGTATACAGTTAATTGCAAACATCTCAGCTGATCATTTGTGATTGAATCACCCAAAGATGGATATTAACACCAGGTGTACCATCTACTCTACAACCCTGAAGAATATTCCACCTCCTTCTAGAACATTCTTCCAGCAGGACCTGTTTATGGCTTATTGCATGATAAAAGTGTTAGAAGCGGTTAGCTGGATGTCACAAAGTGCTATTCACAGGCAGCTCCTCTTGTCAGTGGTGTTGTGTAAAAACCTTACCCTCTGCATCAGAGCGTTCCTGTGCTGCGAGGAGCCTGTCACATCCCCAAGAGCCCGACTCCTCGAATACCCTAACACACTGTGGCAACATGCCGTTGCTATAGCAATTAGGTCGCCACATGGCATCAAGTGGTGAGGTAATCCAGTAGGGTTACAGAGGGGAGTCCTGTCAACAAAGAGAAAAAGAAAGCAAGATAGAGAGGGATACAGTACTTCCATTGAGTGCCACTCATTTAGCACAAACACACACTTAGATATTCGCCCTCATATTCCAAAACCGCATGATCTTTATTGCTTTCTACTACCTACAAAGGCAACTGCCTTCTTAAGCAACATCCAAACTAAAATAAAACTTCATACGTGATACTGTATGTCTGGAACGCTTTACACAGGGAGCAACTGTACTTAAACTTAGTCAAACTTAGTTTTAGCTTAGATTGGCTTGTACTCTTTTTTTTGTAATGAAAGACTGGCAAATTTAACATGTCATATTGGAGAGGTTGAGAAACTAACAGTGCTGCTTAACACCTGTTTACAGTACTTACCGTTTCTGCTGGAGAAGTTAAAAACTGCTACTGCTAAAACTATAACTGTAAGCCTTTTTCATTTGCAGTTGTGGGGCTTTTAAAATGACAAATACATAAATATTTATAAATAAATGTCATTTTAAATGTACTAAGCAATACCACTGCAATGCATGCAAAAACGATATAATTATATTTGGATAATTCTATTAATCACAGATTAATTCTCTTAATCTGTGTAAAAATGCTTCAGTTAATAAAAAAAAAAAGATTGTTGTATTTCTCCATGAAGGATGCATGCAATTACAATTGCAATCTACACTACTGAAACAGAAACAGAAACAGTAATATTGTAATATATATATATATATATATATAATTTAAAATGACTGTTAATACAAATTTTTTTAAATTCAAACAGGTATCTAGAGGGCAGTATAATTCTACCACTAACCTTTTGAAACAGTCGCCTTTGTGTCGGAAACACCTGTGATGCTTCAAAATAATCTCTAGGTAGGCAGCTCACTAGAATCTGGAAATGAGCTATCAAGACAGACACACACACACACACACACACACACAAACACACACAATAGGATATTTGTGTTTTTCCTTTTCTCAGACACTTTCAACCCACACACCATGAAACAAAACAATTGCTCGTCCGCCCACCATTGCCTCACAAACACACACACACATAATGAAAGCTGGGATTTAAGCATCACCTCCATCTGCAGCCACTAGATCACTTACAACTAATTAGCCGCCTCTCAAATTCACAGATCTGGAGTAAATATTTATCATGCCTCACAACAATGGATTATTATTTTAGCGATGGTGTATTTTCGGAGCAGCAGAAGCGTTTGACACTGAGCAGCTACAGAAGAGTTTTCACCTTGCTTGCATTCTTATCACACACACACAGAGCAACGTCATAATACACTATGAAACAAAGCAATCGCTCATCCACCCACCATTAACACAGACACACACATGCACTACACACACACTGAACTGGCACCACAGAAAGAAGAGCTTGTGTATTTGTTGCTCTATGGAAGATTTATTGTCATGTAAACAGCGAAGTGGGAAAGTCAGGCATGGATAGCATCTCTGCGCTCATACGACACAATCTCACAAAACTGTGCCCAAACTGCTGTGCATTTATATAGCTGGACAGAGTCATAAACACATCCACAACTATTTAGCAGAGGTGGTAAACACACAGAAAAGAAAAAGGCAAGTCTCGAGTCTGCAGTAAAGAAAAAATGTCAAGTCAGTGGCTCACCTCATGCAAGCTGTCCTGCTAAGAATCAAGTAATGTCACAGTATAAAAAGTGCCTTATATTACTTATTTATTTCCCTCCAGGAATTGAACTTTCTGTTTTATGAATTATAAATATCCCAAAAGAAACATACTGTTGTTTAATGTCTAAAAGCTGATTCTGTCAGCTTAAATTGTTTTACAAGGGGGAAAAAATACAGTAAATAGATCAAAAAACTTTTGTTGTTATCCCATTAAATGAATGGAAATTTAGGAATGACTCATTTTTGGAGGAATAGGACTCATGATGCAAAGAAATTCAAAATGTAAAAAAATAAAATAAAATAAATAAAAAATCAACATATTAGAATGATTTCTGAAGGATCATGTAACACATATATATATATATATATATATATATTATTTGTTCTTTTTTACTTATACTACTTATTTACATTACTATTAAATATGAATATATTATTAATAATATTATATATTTACTCACCCACATGCTATTCCAAACTGGTTTTCTTCTGCAGAACATAAATATTTTGAAAAATGTTTCAGTTGAGTGAAAATCAATGGTGTTCAAAATTTCGAAAGGACCTAAAGGTAGCATAAAAGTAATCCATTCAGCTCCAGCAATTTAATCCAAGTCTTCAGAAAATATATTATCCCATTGTATGATGAACAGAGCAATATTTAGTTAGTTATTCAATCTTGAATCAAATGAAATGATTGATCAGCTCATGTATACACCCAAGAACCAATGAGGTTTGATGTTACTGAAAGGTAGCTGTAGCCTATTTGATTTTAACTCTGTAATAATGAGTTGAATTAAAAAAAAATAAAAATGAATAAATAAATAATAATAATAATTTAGTCTTAAATTTCACTCTGGGTGACAGAAGCAATGTAAATCGCATGCTTTTGCATGACTGTGCACTGTGTAAATGTAGACTGAGAGGTTTTAGTTGTTCTGTGACTGTCATTTTGCAAAATAATTAATTGTTGTAACATTGCTGCATCATCTAGTCATCAAATACATCATCAGTCCAAGTAGACTCCTGAGTCCTGAGTCATTTCATTTAATCAAGCAAGTCACAAATCCTTAAATGTGCAACTCGAGTCAAATCATGTAACTGTAGTCCGCCACCTCTGCTATCTACTCATGACACACCTCTTTATCATTTCTTTCTGTTCTCCTTTCTCGGTGAAGAAGCTCTTCAAAACACAACTGTCAAACTCAGCTGTGCATATGTCTGTGGATGTATGTGTGTGGGTCCTTGATGGGGGTGCTGTATCTGAATGGCGACTGTCAGTTGCATAGGTGTGCACAGTAGAGATATGTTGTTTTTAAAGGTGGGGTAAGCGATTTTTCAAAACGCTTTAGAAAACTGATCCGGGCCAAATAGCAAAACAAACTTGTAGCCAATCAGCAGTAAGGGGCGTGTCTACTCATGATGTGGAGGAGAGAGCGTTCAGTGCACAGGACGGACATTAGCCGAGCCGAGCGACAGAAAGATAGAGATGGCGGATAAAAAAACAAAAGAGTACGTATGTGTGGGGCGGAGCTATCAAAATAGGGGCGAGACCCTTTTGGGGTAGGGGCGTGTTTGTTTTGGTGATTTAAAATGTCAACATTGGCTACCAGAAATCGCTTACCCCACCTTTAAGCCCTGAATTTTGGAAACGTCTCGGATGCCAGATTGGCATGTTGTGGTAGGCTAAGTGGATCATGCTCAGCAGTGATGTCACATCGCCAACTCTATGTGTCTCTGTCAAAATGGAAAATAATGTTACCATGGAGCTTAAAGAGTAACTGACAAGTGCATATGTAATGAGTGGGGCGGGGCCGAGAGCTGTGGAAGCAGAGCAAGGTCAGTGGAGTTTAATGGTAATGAGCGCCACCTGCGCCACTCACCGGTCTCGAGTCCCACGGAGGAGCTCCGGAAGGATAAAAGGATGTGTGACGATAGTGGAAGACGAGAGAGGACCAGACCTGGACTTTATTTTCTGTTTTGTGTGCAGCAGTCGTCCGTGAGGGGCTGCCGCTTTACTTTCATTTTGTGTTTATTTATTTTATTATTAAAGTCTTTAAATGTTCGCGGGTTCCCGCCTCCTTCTTCCCGTTCTATGAACTGTGTTACAGTATATTACCTAAGAGAGAGACAGAAAGAGAGACTGCACAAGTTGCTACAAAAAAAGAAGAAAAAAAACTGAAACTAACACTTTTCTGTTGAAAACAATAGTGTTTTATATTTTTATATTTATAGTGTTTTATGTATGTATAAAACATACACTGTAAAAAAATGAATCTAGTTCATCTTAAAAATTTAAGTTCAGCTGCAGCTGAATCGTTTGAGTGCATGATTCAACACATCACTAATTTATTTGCTGAATGAATCAGTGTTTTGGAACAAATCGGCTGAATTAATGAATCAATGACTCACTCATAAAGAGAGTCACTTGTCGCCACCTACAGGCGTAACGACGTAACCTGCAGAAACGGTCACTGAATAAGCCTCGCCATTGCGCAGATAGTTCATCTGGAACGAGCAAACACAGACAAATGGAGGGATGGCAGTGAAACAACAAATGTAATGTCTTACATACAGGACTATTAAAAGAGTAAAAGTCTTTTTCTCCTTCAAAAATAAGTGCATAACACCCCTGACCACGTTTATACACTCGATATGATGTACAGTGCTGTTCTTTATGCCTTAATGGTGATCTTTATGCCTTGTGTCAAAATCTGTAAACAACTTTGTGACTCCCCTACGAGAGAGAGGTCAATTATAAATTCATGTTCATCCTCAGTCGGTCTGTGAATGTTTATGTCCCTCCGCTCCATGAGCAGTCTGAGTGATTCGTGTTGAGAAGTAATAGCAGTAAGTAAATCACACAGGTTAAACTGCTCTTGCCGGATCTGTTCAAATCAATAAAGCTATTCTAAGGCACCGTCAGACTACAAGCCTGATTTGTTGATTTACTGTATCTGTGTCTACAGCATCTCATGACAAAACATGCAAACATCTGTCAGGGATGCACAGAGAGATATTCTGATCGACACTTATTTTATATTGTGAAAGATACTGGTTTTTGTCCACGATAAAACTTTGTTCTTTAAATAACACAAGGCATCAAAAGATCATAAAATAAAAGTGTTTAAATAATGTACAACAAAGTAATTATTTTGCAGACTGCCATAAAACAAGAGATTTTGAGATTGAACTCGGATCAAATCAAATTATGACCAATTCAAGCTATACTTCAATTATAATCCCATATCTATCCATCCATACATGATCTAATATCTGCATTTCAATCATTCTGATCTATCCATCAACCTATTACTGATAGATGTATTTCACCCTCAACCATAACCCCATATCTATCCATCCATCACTGGATATCTGTGATGGAACAATAGATATATATACATAGATAGATAGATAGATAGATAGATAGATAGATAGATATAGATATCCATCAGATTGTCGCTGTGAGTCCTATATGGAAAGCATTTGTCCGACAATAGGTATGTCCATATCCTTGGAGGCTCAGCACAAGCTAATTAACAGCAATTAGTGTTTGTAACAGGTAATTATATTACAGTTAATTATCCTGTTACCAGATGCTGATTATTTAATATAGGGGTGTGCTCAACATCTGCTGCCAATGAGGGATGATTACACATTATCGAGGGTCGCGTGCCATCAAATTCTGGAATGAACAGATGAGCTATGAAGAAATGAACTATGGGCCACAGAAGGTTAATAAGGTTTGATCCAGCACACGATGAAGTTCTCGAATACAGCAAGACGTGTATGGATTTCATTGCACCTTTGCTGCATATGTGTGTGTGTGTGTGTGTGTGTGTGTAGGTGCGTGTGTGCATGGGTGTTGACATTTACGTTATCTTTGTGAATGATGGGGTTCATAACTTCTAACCTGTTTTCCTTATCTGATGAATCATCATCCAGCAGCAACCCTCTGAGCAATTACACCGTGCAGAGAAAATGCACTGCACCAGGTTTGGATGTAGCCTACTATTTGTGTCTACATATAGTTTAAATTACAAAAAATAACTATATAATTATCATGGCACTGTTATAAATACATAATATATATACATATGCACATCCCTGACAGAACCAAATAACTAGCCGAATATGTATACATGTATATATTTATAAAACATAATAATAATACATGTTATATAGACAGACAGACAGACAGATAGATAGATAGATAGATAGAGATAGAGACAGACAGACAGAGACAGACAGACAGACAGACAGACAGATAGATAGATAGATAGATAGATAGATAGATCCAGAGACAGAGACAGAGAGATAGATCGACAACTTCTGTCAACATCTCCACAACTTCAATTCTCACTCTTTCTCTTGCCCCTATAGAAAAATAATCACTTGTACAAACAGTAGTGACAGTTTGTCCATCATCCCTTGAGGGGCATTTTCTTCTTGTCTTTTCTCCTGGTTCACACTATATCATTCTCCCTGAGGCCAAAACGCGAGACAGAAGCATCATCTCCTCTGTGCTCATTTGCCGTGTCTTATTTTGCAATGTGCTGACCAAGGACGCTTACTCCCAGAGCCCCGAGCTACAGTACAGAGGTGTGTGGGAGACTTCATATGAACGATAAAACCAATACCTAGCACATAAACCCTGACAGTAAGCAGCACGATTCCTCATCAAACCCTCGATACGTTCTCCGCTCGAAGTCGAACGGCATTGCAAAGTCATTTTGTTTAGAGATTTGATGATACTTTTCTTTGCCTACTATAATTGCTTCATGAGCCTGCAGCCGTTTACGTACTTACTGTTAATAACCAAAGACGGTCATAAAGGGAACTATCTGTTTTTGAGTTAATAATGTGTTTCGTTCCGCTTGATATGTGTGAATTAACTTCTCCCCTCTTTCTCGTACTCTCTCTCAAGCTCCGTTCTCCCCTGCCGGCTCGGAGAATCAAGTAAAGTTTGATGCGTATGGTGACGGAATAGGCCGATACAACATCTTCAATTACCAGCTTGTGCCAGGCAGCGACAAGTTCACTTATATCCAGGTTGGAGAGTGGGCAGAGAGTCTTTCCCTAAACGAGGGCTTGATCGGCTGGCCGAGGGGAGCGGATGTACCCACGTCTCAATGCAGTGACCCTTGCGCTCCCAATGAGATGAAGAAGATGCAAGCCGGCGAATACTGTTGCTGGATTTGTACTCCTTGTGAGCCCTATGAATACCTACCAGATGAGTTCACATGCATGCCCTGTGCACCCGGCCAATGGCCCCGTCCCGACCTGACCGGATGCTACGACCTTCCTGAGGACTACATCATGTGGGAGGATGCTTGGGCCATTGGACCCATCTCAATTGCATGTGTTGGCTTCATATGTACCTTAATGGTCTTCGTCGTTTTCATTCGGCACAACGACACGCCGCTGGTCAAAGCATCCGGTCGTGAGCTGTGCTACATCCTGCTGCTGGGAGTCTTCATGTCCTACGTCATGACTTTCATATTCATCGCAAAACCTTCGCCTATCGTGTGCACGCTGCGGCGGTTAGGCCTCGGTACCTCGTTCGCGGTATGCTACTCCGCCTTGCTCACGAAGACCAATCGCATCGCTCGCATATTCAGCGGTGTAAAAGAGGGCGGGGCTCAGAGGCCACGCTTCATCAGTCCCAGCTCACAGGTGTTCATCTGTCTGTTGTTGATCTCCGTGCAGCTCTTGTTGGTGTCCGTCTGGCTACTCCTGGAAGTGCCCGGCACACGGCGGTTCACAACGCCGGAGAAACGCCAGACTGTCATTTTGAAGTGTAACGTACGGGACTCTAGCATGCTGCTGTCGCTGAGCTATGACGTGGTTCTGGTGGTCCTCTGCACGGTCTACGCCTTCAAGACCCGCAAGTGTCCGGAGAACTTCAATGAGGCCAAGTTCATCGGCTTCACCATGTACACCACCTGTATCATCTGGCTGGCCTTCCTGCCCATCTTCTACGTCACCTCCAGTGACTACAGGGTACGTCTGACACTGTAAAATTAATTCAGTAAAATTAAAGTTAACTGAAATTCATATAACTGCAATAAGTGTAAGATTTAAAGGGATAAATCACCCACAAATTTAATTGTGCCACTGTTTACTCACGATCATGTCATTCCAAACTTGTATGACTCTATTTCTTCTGTGGAACACAAAATAAGATATTTTGTGTTTTTTCTCCATACAATGAAAGTCATTGGGCTCCAATGTTGTTTAGTTGCCAGAGTCAAAGTATCTTCTTTTGTTCTGATATGAAATAATGACAAAAGTTAAATTTTTGGTTGAAATTCCCTTCAAGTAGAAAAGGAAGGTTTGTCTAGGCAAATCTTGAATGATGGATTCATTAAGCCTGATGTTTCATAGGCCTTATACACAGGCAAATCTATAATATTTAAAATGTATAGATTGTTTGTTATATTAGTTTTTAAAAGAGTGTAAAAATGCAAAATTCTAATAATAGCAGACAAATCAAATAACAGAATCCAAGTAAAAAAAAATACATCTGAACAATAACATATGTGACCCTGGACCACAAAACCAGTCATAAGTGTCAATTCTTTTAATAAATAAGCTTTCCATTCCATGTATGATTTGTTAGGATAGGATCATATTTGGCTGAGATTTAAAACTATTTAAAAATCTGAAATCTGAGTGTGCAGAAAATCAAAATATTGAGAAAATCGCCTTTAAAGTTGTCCAAATGAAGTCCTTAGCAATGCATACAGCGGGTAAAATAAGTATTGAACGCATCACCATTTTTCTCAGTAAATATATTTCTAAAGGTGCTGTTGACTTGATATTTTCACCAGATGTCGGTAACAACAATGAAAACAAAACAAATAAGTTAAAAAATTAAGTTATGTGTAATAAAATGGAATGACGCAGGGGAAAAGTACTGAACAGATGACGAAAGGGAGGTGCAAAAAGGCATGGAAAGCCAAGACACCAGCTGAAATCTATCAGTAATTAGAAAGCAATCCTGCCCCTAGTCAGTGGAAATTAATATTAGCTGGTTCAGTCCCAACACCTACAGTACCAGGACGATGAAGATGAAACAAGGGTGGACATTTCACAAGACAATGATCCCAAACACAGCCAAGGAAACTCTCATTGAGAGAAAAAGAAAAAGAAAATAAAGCTGCTAGAATGTCCAGCCAATCACCTGACTTAAATCCAATAGAAAATAAGAAATAAAGTTTTGAGTTCATAGAAGAGGCCCACGGAACCTTCAAGATTTGAAGACTCTGTGGAAGAATGGGACAAAATCACTCCTGAGCAATACATGCGACTAGTTTCTCCATACAGGAGGCGTCTTGAAGCTGTCATTACCAACAAAGGCTTTTGTACAGAGTATTAAATACATTTCAGTAGTTCAATACTCTTTGCCTGTGTCATTCCATTTTATTACACATAACTTCATTTCTGAACTTATTTGTTTTGCTTTCTTTGTATGTATGGGTTACTTGGATTGTTACCGACATCTGGTGAAAATTTCATGTCAACAGCACCTTTAGAAATATATTTACTGAGAAAAATGGTGACGTATTCGATACTTATTTTACCCGCTGTATTACTAATCAAAAATTAAGTTTTGAAATATTTACGGTAGGAAATTTACAAAATATCCTCATGGAACATGATCTTTACTTATTATCCTAATGATTTTTGGCATAAAGGAAAAATCAATCATTTTGACCCATACAATGTATTGTTGGCTATTGCTACAAATATACATGTGCTACTTATGACTGGTTTTGTGGTCCAGGGTCACATATAAAAATTCAGATTTAATGATTCTGCTGAATTGGCAAATGATGTGATGAATAATGAATATGTTTGCAATAAATCTAATTCATGGAATTATTAAATAATACGTTCTTATTGAATAACTTGAATTATTAGAGAACTAATTAATATTAATAATTATTAATACCTGCAGCAACATGCCACTGTGAACATTCTGCCTCAATTCTGTGGGTAGGGCACATCTTACTTATCTTTTTACTTTAAAAAAAAAAAAACAATATTTGTTATTGTACAAATTGAAATGAATTCAGCTTCCTTTGGGGTGTGGCCAAATCGATTACATTTCCAGCTCATGAATTTAAAGGTAACCAATTCTTAACATAACTGAATTATACCCATTCCTGTCTGACATAAGCAGAAATACTGCTCAAATCAAATGAAAGTACCTGGAGCTAACTGAACACAGCTAGATTTAATCTGCTTTAGTGAGAATGAATCAAACTGATCTGAGCTGAAAAGCGGAACCAGAAAAAAAGCCATTAACATGCAAAACAGACGACGTTGTCTTGTATCCGCGCTTGTGGGAGCCCAAAATGCCTGCTGTTCGGATAGCTGTTACGTGTATTAGGAATTACACCAAGTAAGCAGAACTGTCAGATAGAAATCTGTTGACAAATTTAAATCTTCAGCAAACACGTAGCCTCAACAGACAACTTCTCAATAGTTCGTTGATGCAACAAATATATCACATAGAGCGATTCAGTTTCTATAACCGAGCTTGTCATTCACCACACCAGCTTGAAGTACTCAAACAGCATTGCCACTCAAGAGAGAAACTGGACCATGTAGACAGCCTGCTGACGCAAAGAGGAATTCTTGCAGTGAGCAGGATGAAAACGTATCATACTAGGCCGCAGTCAATGAAGTGCGAAGAGAGGCTATTTGCTCAAGAGACGCAGCCCTCAGAGACTGTTCGCACAGAATGCTGATGCCTGTAGAAGCGCAAGATAGTTGAAAGATACAGAAACCCGAGTGCAAATGCATGCAGAGCTACGAAGCGACCGAGTAAAACACAACAGAATAAGGACGGCTTTATAAGATGGCTCACGCTGATTACATTGCAGAAAATATGAGCAAGACTAACAGAACAGCTTATCAGTTCGCGTATTTTTAGCAGGACATGAACATATGCGCATGGGGAACCCGCTGATAAGTCATAATGAGATAAAAGTCTAACTGAAACGGATCATACCGTTCATTTAGCTCTCTGTGAAATCGTTACTTAAGCGGAACAGCGTTGGATTGTTAGTGAAGGTCTAGATTCCCCTGGGCTGAGAAATTCCTGTTTAGCGTTATATCCGTCCTCCTATTCGTTCTGTAACAGCGGTGCGTCTTAACGGGGGACCGCGGGGAACAACACGAAGATCTAAAACTGGAGGGAGGAAAATTATGTTGCTAATGGGAGACGTTCAACTACTTCTAATCAAATGCTATTTACGCAGCACTTTGCTAAATGTCACTGATATTATACCCCGTGCTCTACCTCTTTATTAGCCAAGGGGGTTCTTGATAGTTACAACTAATAGCTTCTGATTATGGGAATGAATGGGAGTCACCATAGAGACAATGAGGGTGAGACATGAATTGTGGTTTTCCTCTCTCTCTCTCTCAGGTCCAAACCACAACCATGTGTATATCTGTCAGTCTGAGTGGATTTGTGGTGCTGGGCTGCATGTTTGCCCCCAAAGTCCACATCATCATGTTCCAGCCTCAGAAGAACGTCACCAGTCACCGGTTAAACATGAACCGGTTCAGTGTGAGCGGGCCGGCCACTAGCTACGCGTCCCACGGTGAGATCTACACACAAAACAAAAAGAGATATTGCCGTATTTGAAGTTTAAGTATGTCACATTGGTCACACTTTATTTTAAGGTCCAATACTCGCTATTAACAAACCATTAACTGCTAACTTTTGCCTCAATAAACTACTAATTTGCTGCTTATTAATAGTAAGGTAGTTGTTAAGTTTAGGTATTGGGTA
>NW_015552592.1:243110-255374 GCF_001515605.1 Sinocyclocheilus anshuiensis | reverse complement strand
TATGTTAATAACAGGCATGCTAATAAGCAACTAGTTAACAGTGAGAATTGGTCCCTATACTAAAGTGTTACTGTCACATTTATGCCATTTACATGAATAATACAGTTGTTTGAGAAAAAAAATAAATAAATATATATATATATATATATTGATATAGATTATCTTGCAACTACCAAGGACACCCAATGCATTTAAATCAGGGTCAAGAGCAGGGCCTGGGACAAAAACACTTTTTAAAAAAGCCTGAATAAATAAATTGTTGTTGTAATAAACACAAAACTAAAATAAATATATATCTACTTATTACTTTTCTAAGCAATTAGACTTACAATTTCAACTTAGCAGACTGACTGGCAACTACCCAGGACAACTAGGGTCAAAATAAAGTATAAAATAAATATTTTTTTTAAATTGCCTCAATCAATTAATCAATCAATCGATTTAAGTCTAGGGAGCACATATTACTCATTTATAAAATAGTTAATTCTATCACAGGCTTAAACACACTTAAAACACCTTAATAATACCTTAGCAACTATTTTTGTTATTGTTGATTTTATTGCCATGGTTGTGGCGTGATGGGTCTAATGTGATCATTTATTATATACTTACACAATCATTAATCACAATCAAAAACTTGCAACCGCTTTGACCCACAAAAAAAACACCACAAAATGAGAAAATGCTGCAAAGCAATTCATTTGTGCTCTAAATACGAGTGACACACAAGGCCAACTGGTTGCCAGTGTTGAACTTTCCGCAGTGCTTACACAGACGGTTTGTAGTGATTACACCCCTTTGATATGCCAATTTACACTGAGGATTTTAATGTCAGCATTGTCACACAGAGCAGTTGTGTAAGAGCCCAGAGGAAATGTGCGGCTGAGCAGCCGTTCTGCCGCCTGATGCTGGGTAATAAGCCCATGTGTGCGCAGACAACAGCTTCTGCTCTAATGCATTATTCACAAGCACAAAAACAGATCAGGTAAACAGTTTCATCTTTATTTACATTTCATCCATCTAATAAATAACATGACAGACACTGCAAAGAAGAGAAGACACTGCAGAGCAGAGACCCAGTCACCCGATAGGAGGGAAAAGAGGGGGAGGGAGGTGATCAGAGGAGAATCAAATCGGGGGGGAAAGCATGTCGGTGAACTTTGGGAAAAGTTTGTGGTGCCTTTTATGTGAAGTTGGCCATCTGTAAACCTGGCTGTGTTTGGAATTGCATTTTAACATACATCACTATTGCTGCAGTATACAGTATACCATGTCAACACAGTATGAAAATTTTCAATATGCATGGAATATCTTAATAAGTGATAGCCCTATACCTACTTTATGGTCACACTTTATCTCAAGGTCTAATTCTCACTATTAACTAACTTTTAACTATGACTGTTGCCTCAAAAACATCCTAATTTGTTGCTTATCAGTAGTTAGTAAGGTAGTTGTTAAGTTTAGGTATGGGGCAGGATTAAGAGATCTAAAATATGGTTGTGACGAGAGGGGCGGGGCCGAGAGCCGTGGGAACGGAGCGAGGCCGATGGAGTAATTGCTAATGCGTGACACCTGCGCCACTCACCGGTCTCGAGTCCCACGGAGGAGCTTCGGAAGGATAAAAGAAGGAGTGACAACAGTGTTGGACGAGAGAGGACCAGGCCTGGCTCTCGGCCCCGCCCCTCTCGTCACAATGGTCATGCAGAATAAGGCATTAATATGTGTTTTATGAGTACTAATATACAGCCAATATGCTAGTAATATGCATGCTAATGAGCAACTAATTAATAGTGACAACTGGTCCTTACTATTTCTAATGCTATTTCAGTTTTCATTGCAATTTCTTTGTAATTATTTGTTAAATGTATTTATTGTTTACACACTATCGTGAAAATTAATAAACTATGATACATGCAGATACCCACCTCTTTTACACCCCTTTGTCCATTACTTTTTTATTCAATTCTACTTGTGCTTTCTTTCTTTCTTGCTCCTTCACTCAAGTAAAAAACTAAATTCTATAAAAAAAGGAAAGAAGAATTCTACATTTTTAATTAGTGAAAAAAAATATTTTACTAGATAATCAAAAAATAATACGCATTACTGCATGGTTTTGTAATATATATAAAAAAAAACGTTGGGATGAATTTCTTGCGAAAATAACTAAATGATAATATATGCAGTTACAAATATATAAAATGATGACTTGTTAGGTCCCACCTCTTTTACATTCCTGTGTCCATACCTTCTTTTCATTTGTCTAATTCTCCTTTTGCTCTCTTTCTTTAGCATCTGTTAGCGCCCACTGCGTTCCGACGGTGTGCAACGGCAGAGAGATCGTCGACTCCACCACTTCCTCTCTGTGACCTCGCCTCTTCCTCCAGACTCCTGCTCCTTAGCGACTGTTAGCCAATCAGCACACATTGTGCTCTGCCCAAGAACTAGGTCTGCCTACAGTGTGTAGAAAGTGTGTATAATTATTAAATTATTTTTAGGGCTTGTTGTAAATATTAACTGACATTGTTGTAGAGAAACAAAAGAACAAAAAAAATCCTTTATAGAGAGATTTTGGAAACTTTTGTTTTGATAGCTTTATTATTTATGTTGTAAACGGCCATGATGTGATGATGTAAAACTCAAACCAGTTTTTGATTGGGCCACAGTAGAGACTGACAGAAACGGCTCCGCCTGCAATACTGTACACTGGAATTTGTGGTCGTTTTCTTTTGTAGGCCTCATTGTAATAACCTAAACTGTACGTATGTATTTCTATGTTGTACATTTTGTACAGAATCTTAACCGATGGTTTTAACAGCACAAGTTGACAGCATTAGAGTCTACGCTGGTCATGAGGTCCAGAGCAGGAAAACCATCGAGCGAGCGCTCGCACCTCAAGCTTCACGTCGTCTCATCACAGGCAGTGGCAGTACGCCAGAGGTTACAACACCATTTTAGTACACTGTCATGACATCTGAAAGCATATTACATTAACTGCATCTCATTAAGCGTTGCGTTCGGATTGGCTGTGATGCATGTTTATGTTGCAGCACAGATATGCAGTGCTACGAGATGTTATATATGTTTAAATTGCCTGTGACGAGAAGCCTTCCGGGACGGAAAGTCTGGAAGATGAGCATGTGAGGTACTTTACAAAGTTGACATATACCTCTTTTCCACCATCATGGTGCCGTCCCACACTTGTCGACTGGATAAATGGTGATTCGCCAGAAAAAAAGCACATCCACACCTGCCCCTTAAACCTGTTTGTGATGAAGCAAGAAACGGTATTGTCAGAGGGCAAACAATAGGATAATGTCCTCTCCAAATACATTTTTTAAAACATAAACTGGAATTGTAAGTAATTGTGAAGTCATGAGAAAAACTGAAATTGCGAATATTTGTATTATCTTTTGCTCACCAAGGCTGCATTTAATCAAACATACATTAACATTGTGAAACATTATTACAATTTAAAATAACTGTTTTCTATATTAATAGATTTTAAAATGTGATTTATTTCTTAAATGGCAAAGCTGAATTTTCAGCATCATTACTCCAGTCTTTAGTGTCACATGATCCTTCAGAAATCATTCTAATATGCAGATTTGCTGCTTAAGGAACATTTCTTATCTTCAATTTTAAAAACAGTTGTGCTGCTTAATATTTCTGTCTACCCCAACACTGGCACCGGCGCCATTTCAGTGGAAAACCGGTGATAATCGGTTGCGTTTCTGATGTGTGAAATGCTTTGTGATGCAGTGAATGTAAAATGTATTCTGTTGTTCGATATCGGCTTGTTGTGCCTTATCATTTGTCCTATAGTTTTAATACGAGAGGTTCCTCAGAGCCTTTGGGCGGGAGGGGACCAGGCCATTTTTTACAGACGTCTTTTTTTACATTTCAGAAGTTTTATACATTTCTATGTTTTTCTGTTGGTTCATTTTGAAGAGAGTGGGACGCTCGGATTCTTTGACAAGCTGAAGATTGAGGAGAGCTAAAATGTTAAAAGTTTACTTGTTTTTAGCTTGCGGTCATCGCACGGCCCCAAGGGATTCTGTACAATATCACGCTACCTAATGCAAGTGTCAAACTGTATCATGTTATTGTAGGACCATCCATTCTTGGCTCGTCAAAAAAAGACATAGTAAACAAACATGTAACAGTAACCTAGAAATGCTAAAGCTCTCAACATTCATAATTCATCAGCATGGCAGCAAAGGAAATCATTTGTGTGTCAGTTAACAGTACCAGGATGTGAACATACACAGCAGGAACGAGAAAATCGGATGACAGAAAAACATAACCAATCAATGACAGATTTAAGTCTTCCAATGGAGACGGACTTGCTCACAGAAACACAAGAGATGTAGTGCAACTACACAAATATGTACAATCAATATGCAGCTGAGCCCATATAAACTATACGCTTCCTCAGTTTTTTTCCGTTTTCGGCCACTAATTAGTGATTACTACTGGTGAGCAATAGGATTACGAATTCCAACAAACCCCTAACCCTAAGTAAATGTCATTAGGTAGCCTAACTCAAAACTCAGAACAACATTTAAAAGACACTCTGAACATCTGCAGCACCTGCATAGTAACTTGCTAAAAGCCACTTAAAAATCTGAACAATTGCATAGCAACACCCTGGAAACTGCCCGGAACGCCTTAAAAACATGCTAAACAACACTTAGGAACAGCATAGCTACACCCTGGCAACCATCCAAAACACCCTGGTAACTGCACAGTAAGATGGTAAAAAACCACTCTTGACACTCTCAACTGCATAAAATGCTCTGGAAACCACACACGACACGTTAGCACCTGCATAGTGACATACTAAAAAAACACTCCAAGCTTAGCCTATTGCGATTTATTGGATGAGGCGCACTAAACTAGCCTACTGTTCATTCATCAACTGAAAACAGCATCGATTGGGATTTAAGAATCGATATTGGTTCATAAAAATTAGAATCTATTAAAATTGAGAAATCGATTTTTTACCCAGCCCTAGCATATCTTGTTGTTTTTAGTGGCCTCCACTGTCACTGCGGGGTGTGTGTTGAACATGAAAAGTGACGCACAGTCTCATCTGTTCATCTGTTCTCTTCATAAATAAATAAATGCATAAACCTATATGCTCGTCCTGTAGGTTCATTATTAATAATGAACATGTGAACAAAAATAAAAGCAATTAAATGTGTTATTATTATTAAAATATGGAAATTAAAATGACTGGTAATTATAGATTATGACGAACTTTTTACGACCCTGTCTGTCAAAATAACAGACAATATAAAAGTCTAACGCATCCATAGCAACACCCTGGAAACCAACCACATCCTAACAACTAGGACTGCACAATAAATCGCATGCGATATTTAACTTGCATCTTGTCAGTAAAGCCGGTGAAAGCCCGCAGGTGATGGAGATTTACCGCTGATTCCAGAACCGGCTTTCTGACAAAATGCGCATTAAATATCGCATGCGATTTATCGTGCAGCCCTATTAACAACAGCACAGTACCATTCTAAAAACCACCCAAAACATCTTTGCAACTGCATAGCAACATCCTGGAAGCCAACCACATCCTAACAACAGCACAGTAACATTAAAAAAACCACAAAGATCGTCTTTGCAACTGCATAGCAACACCCTGGAAACCACGCGCAACATCTTAGCAACAGCACAGTAAGATTCTAAAAACCACCCAGAACATCTTCGCACGCAACTGCATAGCAACACCCTGGAAACCACGCGCAACATCTTAGCAACAGCACAGTAAGATTCTAAAAACCACCCAGAACATCTTCGCACGCAACTGCATAGCAACACCCTGGAAACCACGCGCAACATCTTAGCAACAGCACAGTAAGATTCTAAAAACCACCCAGAACATCTTCGCACGCAACTGCATAGCAACACCCTGGAAACCACGCGCAACATCTTAGCAACAGCACAGTAAGATTCTAAAAACCACCCAGAACATCTTCGCACGCAACTGCATAGCAACACCCTGGAAACCACGCGCAACATCTTAGCAACAGCACAGTAAGATTCTAAAAACCACCCAGAACATCTTCGCACGCAACTGCATAGCAACACCCTGGAAACCACGCGCAACATCTTAGCAACAGCACAGTAAGATTCTAAAAACCACCCAGAACATCTTCGCACGCAACTGCATAGCAACACCCTGGAAACCACGCGCAACATCTTAGCAACAGCACAGTAAGATTCTAAAAACCACCCAGAACATCTTCGCACGCAACTGCATAGCAACACCCTGGAAACCACGCGCAACATCTTAGCAACAGCACAGTAAGATTCTAAAAACCACCCAGAACATCTTCGCACGCAACTGCATAGCAACACCCTGGAAACCACGCGCAACATCTTAGCAACAGCACAGTAAGATTCTAAAAACCACCCAGAACATCTTCGCACGCAACTGCATAGCAACACCCTGGAAACCACGCGCAACATCTTAGCAACAGCACAGTAAGATTCTAAAAACCACCCAGAACATCTTCGCACGCAACTGCATAGCAACACCCTGGAAACCACGCGCAACATCTTAGCAACAGCACAGTAAGATTCTAAAAACCACCCAGAACATCTTCGCACGCAACTGCATAGCAACACCCTGGAAACCACGCGCAACATCTTAGCAACAGCACAGTAAGATTCTAAAAACCACCCAGAACATCTTCGCACGCAACTGCATAGCAACACCCTGGAAACCACGCGCAACATCTTAGCAACAGCACAGTAAGATTCTAAAAACCACCCAGAACATCTTCGCACGCAACTGCATAGCAACACCCTGGAAACCACGCGCAACATCTTAGCAACAGCACAGTAAGATTCTAAAAACCACCCAGAACATCTTCGCACGCAACTGCATAGCAACACCCTGGAAACCACGCGCAACATCTTAGCAACAGCACAGTAAGATTCTAAAAACCACCCAGAACATCTTCGCACGCAACTGCATAGCAACACCCTGGAAACCACGCGCAACATCTTAGCAACAGCACAGTAAGATTCTAAAAACCACCCAGAACATCTTCGCACGCAACTGCATAGCAACACCCTGGAAACCACGCGCAACATCTTAGCAACAGCACAGTAAGATTCTAAAAACCACCCAGAACATCTTCGCACGCAACTGCATAGCAACACCCTGGAAACCACGCGCAACATCTTAGCAACAGCACAGTAAGATTCTAAAAACCACCCAGAACATCTTCGCACGCAACTGCATAGCAACACCCTGGAAACCACGCGCAACATCTTAGCAACAGCACAGTAAGATTCTAAAAACCACCCAGAACATCTTCGCACGCAACTGCATAGCAACACCCTGGAAACCACGCGCAACATCTTAGCAACAGCACAGTAAGATTCTAAAAACCACCCAGAACATCTTCGCACGCAACTGCATAGCAACACCCTGGAAACCACGCGCAACATCTTAGCAACAGCACAGTAAGATTCTAAAAACCACCCAGAACATCTTCGCACGCAACTGCATAGCAACACCCTGGAAACCACGCGCAACATCTTAGCAACAGCACAGTAAGATTCTAAAAACCACCCAGAACATCTTCGCACGCAACTGCATAGCAACACCCTGGAAACCACGCGCAACATCTTAGCAACAGCACAGTAAGATTCTAAAAACCACCCAGAACATCTTCGCACGCAACTGCATAGCAACACCCTGGAAACCACGCGCAACATCTTAGCAACAGCACAGTAAGATTCTAAAAACCACCCAGAACATCTTCGCACGCAACTGCATAGCAACACCCTGGAAACCACGCGCAACATCTTAGCAACAGCACAGTAAGATTCTAAAAACCACCCAGAACATCTTCGCACGCAACTGCATAGCAACACCCTGGAAACCACGCGCAACATCTTAGCAACAGCACAGTAAGATTCTAAAAACCACCCAGAACATCTTCGCACGCAACTGCATAGCAACACCCTGGAAACCACGCGCAACATCTTAGCAACAGCACAGTAAGATTCTAAAAACCACCCAGAACATCTTCGCACGCAACTGCATAGCAACACCCTGGAAACCACGCGCAACATCTTAGCAACAGCACAGTAAGATTCTAAAAACCACCCAGAACATCTTCGCACGCAACTGCATAGCAACACCCTGGAAACCACGCGCAACATCTTAGCAACAGCACAGTAACATTCCAAAAATCACCCAGAAATCTTTGCAACTGCATAGCAACACCATGGAAACCAACCACATCCTAACAACGGCACAGTAACATTCCAAAAAGTCACCCAGAACATCTTCGCACGCAACTGCATAGCAACACCCTGGAAACCACCCACAACATCTTAGCAACAGCACAGTAACATTCTAAAAACCACCCACAACATCTTCACAACTGCATAGCAACAACCTGGAAACCACTCACAACATCTTAGCAACAGCACAGTAACATTCTAAAAACCACCCACAACATCTTCACAACTGCATAGCAACAACCTGGAAACCACTCACAACATCTTAGCAACAGCACAGTAACATTCTAAAAACCACCCACAACATCTTCACAACTGCATAGCAACAACCTGGAAACCACTCACAACATCTTAGCAACAGCACAGTAACATTCTAAAAACCACCCACAACATCTTCACAACTGCATAGCAACAACCTGGAAACCACTCACAACATCTTAGCAACAGCACAGTAACATTCTAAAAACCACCCACAACATCTTCACAACTGCATAGCAACAACCTGGAAACCACTCACAACATCTTAGCAACAGCACAGTAACATTCTAAAAACCACCCACAACATCTTCACAACTGCATAGCAACAACCTGGAAACCACTCACAACATCTTAGCAACAGCACAGTAACATTCTAAAAACCACCCACAACATCTTCACAACTGCATAGCAACAACCTGGAAACCACTCACAACATCTTAGCAACAGCACAGTAACATTCTAAAAACCACCCACAACATCTTCACAACTGCATAGCAACAACCTGGAAACCACTCACAACATCTTAGCAACAGCACAGTAACATTCTAAAAACCACCCACAACATCTTCACAACTGCATAGCAACAACCTGGAAACCACTCACAACATCTTAGCAACAGCACAGTAACATTCTAAAAACCACCCACAACATCTTCACAACTGCATAGCAACAACCTGGAAACCACTCACAACATCTTAGCAACAGCACAGTAACATTCTAAAAACCACCCACAACATCTTCACAACTGCATAGCAACAACCTGGAAACCACTCACAACATCTTAGCAACAGCACAGTAACATTCTAAAAACCACCCACAACATCTTCACAACTGCATAGCAACAACCTGGAAACCACTCACAACATCTTAGCAACAGCACAGTAACATTCTAAAAACCACCCACAACATCTTCACAACTGCATAGCAACAACCTGGAAACCACTCACAACATCTTAGCAACAGCACAGTAACATTCTAAAAACCACCCACAACATCTTCACAACTGCATAGCAACAACCTGGAAACCACTCACAACATCTTAGCAACAGCACAGTAACATTCTAAAAACCACCCACAACATCTTCACAACTGCATAGCAACAACCTGGAAACCACTCACAACATCTTAGCAACAGCACAGTAACATTCTAAAAACCACCCACAACATCTTCACAACTGCATAGCAACAACCTGGAAACCACTCACAACATCTTAGCAACAGCACAGTAACATTCTAAAAACCACCCACAACATCTTCACAACTGCATAGCAACAACCTGGAAACCACTCACAACATCTTAGCAACAGCACAGTAACATTCTAAAAACCACCCACAACATCTTCACAACTGCATAGCAACAACCTGGAAACCACTCACAACATCTTAGCAACAGCACAGTAACATTCTAAAAACCACCCACAACATCTTCACAACTGCATAGCAACAACCTGGAAACCACTCACAACATCTTAGCAACAGCACAGTAACATTCTAAAAACCACCCACAACATCTTCACAACTGCATAGCAACAACCTGGAAACCACTCACAACATCTTAGCAACAGCACAGTAACATTCTAAAAACCACCCACAACATCTTCACAACTGCATAGCAACAACCTGGAAACCACTCACAACATCTTAGCAACAGCACAGTAACATTCTAAAAACCACCCACAACATCTTCACAACTGCATAGCAACAACCTGGAAACCACTCACAACATCTTAGCAACAGCACAGTAACATTCTAAAAACCACCCACAACATCTTCACAACTGCATAGCAACAACCTGGAAACCACTCACAACATCTTAGCAACAGCACAGTAACATTCTAAAAACCACCCACAACATCTTCACAACTGCATAGCAACAACCTGGAAACCACTCACAACATCTTAGCAACAGCACAGTAACATTCTAAAAACCACCCACAACATCTTCACAACTGCATAGCAACAACCTGGAAACCACTCACAACATCTTAGCAACAGCACAGTAACATTCTAAAAACCACCCACAACATCTTCACAACTGCATAGCAACAACCTGGAAACCACTCACAACATCTTAGCAACAGCACAGTAACATTCTAAAAACCACCCACAACATCTTCACAACTGCATAGCAACAACCTGGAAACCACTCACAACATCTTAGCAACAGCACAGTAACATTCTAAAAACCACCCACAACATCTTCACAACTGCATAGCAACAACCTGGAAACCACTCACAACATCTTAGCAACAGCACAGTAACATTCTAAAAACCACCCACAACATCTTCACAACTGCATAGCAACAACCTGGAAACCACTCACAACATCTTAGCAACAGCACAGTAACATTCTAAAAACCACCCACAACATCTTCACAACTGCATAGCAAGACCCTGGAAATTAGTACTGTGGCGGTCACTTTTACACAGGTAAGATCAACAAATCTAAATTTTGCTCTTTGTATAAATTACCAATGAAAGAACTACAAAAACATATGAGGCAATATGAGGAGAGCAGATACAGTCCACATTTGAAACAAAGAAAGTCATTAAGTCAGCGAGTGTAGAGAGATAAACAGAGTGGTTTATGTAATGTATTTCACTGCCCCATAAACTCCAGCCCCATACTCAGCAACTCAATGCTTTTGTGGTGAGGCTTACAGTCCAACACCCTCCCAGAATCTGCACACATCCTCTTTCTGCACGTTAAGTTGCTAGGGGTCCTCGTTCCAGACTTACCCTCTTTAAGAATGTTTTTGAGAGAAGAAAAAGTCAAATGTGGCGGTTTCATCTGAGTGGCTTAGTGTGCAGTCTGCGCAGAAACACAAATGGAGAGCGAGCCTCCCTCACCCACTGCAGCTATTTCATTTCAGAGTGGGGATCGAGGGTCTTACTGCAAAAGCAGCCGGCTGTGGCTAAACGCGTCACTGCGTGGGAAAGTTTAAGGCAAACTTTCAGAGATCTGTTCATGTTTGACAAATCTTCACATCGCGGCAGAACATGGATGTCAGCCCTGTTTGGAGTGCAAAATACGGTTAGGTTCATAAACAGTTCGGTTTTGAAAGAAATTGACAACCATCTGTATCCTATAACCTGTGTGACTACTTCACACTTACAGTTGTCACATCTGAATTCAACATCGAGTTCGGTTGATGTGTGAGCTGAACTACAGACGATAAAAAGTGGAGAGTGTACTATGTAGGCAGAGAACAAGATATAAATCCTTTTAAAAGAACAGTTCACCCAAAAAAGAAATTTGCAGATTTTACTGATTTTAAAATGATTTCTCAGGCAATACAAGGTGCTTCTTCATAGGAACAGATTTGGAGAAATGTAGCATTTCATCACTCGCTCCTCAATGGATCCTCTGCAGTGAATGGGTGCCGTCAGAATGAGAGTCCAAACAGCTGATAAAACATCACAATAATCCACACCACTCCAGTTCATCAATTAACATCTTGTGAATCGAAAAGTTGCACGTTTGTAAGAAACAAATCAATCATTGTGGTGTTTTTAACTTCTGTCCAAAATATCAGTCCATAATAAAGGACAACAGGGGATGGACTTTTTTTTACTGGAAAATGCATTATTTTTTCTTACAAACACACAGCCTTTTGCTTTTTAAGACATTAATTGATGGACTGGAATCATGTGGATTTCTTGTTGATTATTGTGATGTTTTTATCAGCTGTTTGGACTCTCATTCTGACGGCACCCATTCACATCCAT
>NW_015552592.1:240911-242614 GCF_001515605.1 Sinocyclocheilus anshuiensis | reverse complement strand
CTTGTTCTGACAGCACCCATTCACTGCAGAGGATCCATTGGTGAGCAAGTGATGTAATGCTACATCTGTTCTAATGAAGAAACAAACTCATCTACATCTTGAATGGCCTGAGGGTGAGTAGATTTTCAGCAAAAGTGTCTGGGCAGACAAGGTAATTGAGAAAAACAAGATTTTTGAGAAGGAGTTGCCAAAAATGGTTTAGATTAATCAAACTAAATCAAAACAATACAAAATCTTGAAGTTTACTGTGGTTATATCCATAGCCGCGGGAACGTATTTTGAGCTGGGGGGGCTGAGAAATAAAACGGGGGGGTCACGTGACAAGAGTGATGCGAGAAGACTGACACTATATGATGGTGGATCCAAAGCGCAACTTTTGTTAATACATGGCACAAAAATGCTGCCGTATAGGCTACTGAATGCAAACACAATTTTGGCACATCAGCACAAAAAACAAAAAAACAAACAAACAAAAAAATGTATAATAAAATAAAAAACAAACAAAAAAAGGTCAAAAATAGTGAGGGGATATTTGAATTATTTGTAATAAAACTAATGTTTTCTGAGTCAATGTTGACTATCCATCCCCTTTGGACGTGCCTTTAGAGAGAAATGCATCTTTACGGATTACATAATGAAAGAGTTTTTGTTTTCGATTTGAATTATTTCGTTTAAAATAGTTTTAGTTTAAAAATAAAAATATTTAAAGCATTCTATAGATATATTTATCATGTCGGTGAAGCGCTCCTGCTCAAGACCAAGACGACAGAAAGCGCATCCTGTTTGTTTTCCTTATTTTAGAAAACCACAAGGTTTTGTTGATATTGTGAGTGCACACACATACAAGTAGACCCTTTGCAGTTCCGAATGATGTACACTCTTACCTTTATGAGCAAAAATGACGCGCCTAACAGCGCTCATTTATCTTGGTTAAATGTTTAAATTAATACAGAGAAATGCATGAAGTGTTTTATTCCTGTTTATTTGGTTTGAGAAGGCTAAATTGATCAAACATAATGTTCAACTCACTGTCTGCCGCTGCCCCTTGGTCATTCCTTTAACAAACTAAAACTTGAATTTAACAAACATAAAATGTTCCAAACATATTTCTAAATTAACTTAATAAAGAAACAAAAAGAAATACGACCACTTTGCCATTAAAAACCAAAACTGAACTATATTAATAGCTGTGTAATGGGGAAGAGAGAGAGAGAGAGAGAGAAGACACGGTATCCAGTCAGACTCGGGCCGAGAATTCTCATAAAGCTGTTGGACAAGGGCCGGGCCCATGCAGGGCTCTATTCGTCCCCTCGTTGCCCCCAAACTGCCCGGGCCCATATGCACCTGCATACCCTGCATAACCAGACGCTACGCCACTGATATTTGTTCTTATCTGTTCATAAAAGTTTTGTTTAATATAAGCAACTTTGTCATTGTAGCATTGTTGATGTTGTGTGTGTGTTTTTCATTAAGAGTAATATTGAATCAACCTTAAGAATTAATTTTGTTTCAAGAATAGGAAAGACCCTAACGTTAAAGATCAAGCTAAGCGCTACAGATGTGAGAATGCGAGATTTGTTGATGCTGAGGTAGACGCTCTCGCTCTTTCTCTGCTCTCTGTAGAAATTGTTGTTAATTCTTAATTTGGGTACGGCAGAGACATGTTACAGGTTATAATATAATCCAAAAATCATGGCAACAAA
>NW_015552592.1:235433-240800 GCF_001515605.1 Sinocyclocheilus anshuiensis | reverse complement strand
ACTCCAGGGGGTGCTGCAGCACCCTCAGCACCCCTACTTCCCGCGGTAATGTTTATATCCATCACTTATGGTTACAGGCACGACTCAAGACCAGGCCTGTACAGAATCTGCAGACTTTTCCCCACATTTTTCTGGAAAGAAAAATCTGCAAAAATCTGTTAAACACAGCTGAGATTATCAACTCGCTTGCCAAAATACTTCATAAATATAACTTAGGTTCTAATATTGTGAAAATCAATTAAACTGATTCTGTGCGGGCCTGCAAGTTAAAAAAAAAATTGATTAATTTTGTTTTCTGTTGTATATACAGTACAATTTAGTGTCACATCTGTTAGTAAATACAGTACAGCTGTCAAACCCAAATATTGAATGTGTGACTGGACACTCTTTCACGGTCTGTTTTCCTGAAACGGCATGTTCGTTGGATATACCAAGAACAATTTGGGATGATTTCGAATTTGTATGTAAGGCTTAAATAGACTAAAAACCCTCCTTCAGATCTGTAAAGGAGTTATAAATGTGTGGGATGTGTACTTCGGGAAGGCACTGAACTTTTCGGTTTGAACGCAAAGCAATAGAACTGTACCCATGGTGCAGTGTGCAATAAAAAAGGACATTTAGACTGTTGTACACTATGTCTGGACAAAAGGTTGTGTCAATGCGGAATCACAGAATTCAGACTGTTTGAATGTTTTTTTATTATTTGTTTAAATGTTTTGTTGTTCAATATGTTTGTAAACAAATAAGATGTAGGATGTATGAATAAGAAGACACAAGAAGCAATGTTTTATTTTGTTTTTATTAATGACACATTGCTCTGTGTAAGTTATATTTGCTTACTGTATACCTTGGTATAGAGTTTTGTGAGATGTATATGGGCATCTTACTGCCAGGAGTTGGTCTGAGAGATTGGCGCTCCTCTCTTTCCACTTCATCTTTTGAGATAACCTTGTGTTTGGCTTACCTGTTACCTGTAGGTGTCTCTATGTGTGCACTGTGTATGCAAATGTACTGATGGGTGTTTTGTTTTGGAGTACTAACCGCTGCCTTAATTCAGCAGAATTCAGTGGGGGTGAGTGTAACAGAGTTAGGATTTTATTTAGTTTTATTGTGAATTCTTATGAATTCAGCAGCGGTTAATTTCATGTTGTACTGGTGCCCTCGTGTGGTTTGTGTGAGAACTGCAGGCAGACAAAATGTTCGGTAAGACAGGCGATGGCGTACGCAACACAGCAGTTGCAATGTGTACTGCACGCTGTGGGTGGGTATGCTTATGCTCCATCTCAATTTAGTTATATATATTCGATTATAAGGCAAAATAAGTGGAGTTTTCAAGTATTTGATGTTTATGATTTAGTTAGGGCATATAACTCCCTACCATCCTATGGGGAATGGTAGTGTGGAGCGATTTAATAGGACCCTGGAGAACATGATCCGCGCATTGGCTCCAGATGCAAAGCATAATTGGCCAAGACAACTGCAATCTTTGACTTTCTTGTGCAATTGTACTGTTCATGAGACGACTGGCTATGCTCCGTTTTATCTCATGTTCGGTAGAGTTCCTCGCCTTCCGGTAGACATAATTTTCCGCTCTGTTCTGGAGGATCACACTGTGACTTGTTACGACAAGTATGTGGCTTCTCTTTTGAAAGATCTGGAGGAGGCCTTGTCAGTAGCTCAGGTGCATGCTTCGAAGGAACAGTCCAGGCATGCAGTGATCTACAACAGGAGAGTCAAAGGTCAGGACATTGATGTTGGTGATCGTGTTCTTTTAGCAAACAAGTCTGGAAGAGGCAAGCGGAAGCTAGCTGACAGGTGGTCACTTATGCCTGCAGCAAAATAACCACTAAAGGGTGATTTATTTCATTTTACAGCCTGCAGTAGAGAAAAGAAAGATTCATACCAGACAGCATTGTGTCCGAGCCTTTATTGGAGGGGGGTTCGGACAAAGATTGAGTCCGTTGTACAGAGCGGTGTCTTATCGGATCTCAGTGGTGTTCGTCCAAGTCACATCGTAGAGTGGAGGAGAAAGACCACATCCGTCACATATGGCATCATAATAAACAAACTAAATGATGAATTGGTTGTGGGATAACAGTGAATCTTTATCATACACAAACACACATTGACGTACCTTCTCAACACTTTCTGTCATTGGGACTGTGATGGATTCAGATGTCTCACAAAGACGAGTCAGGTTAGCATTTCCTCACTGAAATGTAAAAAAAAACCTTCCCCGGGTGTTCTCTCTTCCACTAAATGATTCTGCTGACATCCAATCAGCTGGCTTCTGGTTTTCTAAAGAGGACGAAGCAGCAGAGATTATGAGAGGGGAAAATGGAATGCAATTTTTGCCAGTGATTTTCTGGCCAGAATAATACATCGGAAGTGCTGAAGTCTTTGAAAACTCTTCCTTTTATCAGCCACGCGAGTTCGTCTGAGGAGAGAGAGGACAGGTAAGAGAAAGCGAGAGAGAGAACGGCATGAATGAGAAAGTAAAGTGATGGCTGTGGGATAGAGATGAGGGGTTTTTTTGGGGGGCGGGGGTTGGGGGAATTGTGCACATCACACTTTTTCCGTCCTCGGTGGAATTCTAATGGCTGTGGCACCGAGTCGAGGCTTTTATGGGAGATATCAGAACCGCTGCACTTTTCCAGGTTAGACACGACCTCCTCCACCTACAACCACAAGATTTCTGAAGCCCCGAGAGACGAGGAGGCACAGGAATGAGTGAGAGTCAGAATAAAAGATAGTAAGCCGTGACATTCAGAACGAGTCAGAGAACTAATGAGGACAGCTAAACGTACAGGGTTTTTACTACACCGCTGCAGCTTTAAAGCGATAGTTCACCCAAAAATGACCAAGGGGGTCTAGCTGCAGCCTCGCACTTGCACTCAGACTTGCATTCTCAGACACTTGCGCTTCCGCTAGCGACGTCACTTGCAGTCTTTTATTTTTTTTATTTTGTTCTATTTATTATTACTTTTTGTTTGAATCTCTCAACATTTTACAGCAGTAGCCAGGTGGTGAAGACAAGAAAAAAACTAAATTACGAAGTCACTTGCAATCGCCACTTGCACTCTCCGATACCTGCGATGTCACTTGCAATCGACACAAGTCATGGCGACGGATTTGCGGGTCTTGTCTTTTTCTTGCAGGACCCTGTATGTTATGGTACTAAATTAGTTTTAATCGTTTAATCACAACAGCGTCGTCTCCATTGGCAACACGCACGATTTGTGTCGATTGCAAGTGACTTCGTAATTTTGTTTCTTTTTTCTTGTCTTCACCACCTGGCTACTGTCGTAAAATGTTGAGAGATTCAAACAAAAAGTAATAAAAAATAGAACAAAATAAAAAATAAAGCCTGCAAGTGACGTCGCTAGCGGAAGCGCGAGTGTCTGAGAATGCAAGCCTGAGAATGCAAGTCTGAGAGTGCAAGTGCGAGGCTGCAGCCAGACCCTTCTCGAAATGACAACTCTGTGATCATCTACAGTAGGCCTACTCACCGTCATGTTGATCTAAACCTGTGCGGTTACAAAAAGAATCTTCACTCAGCTTGTCATATTTATATTGAACATGTTTCAAAACAAAACAAAAACAAATGGCATAGTCCATACACGAAATTATGAGCTTAATGTGAGGAAAAGATTTGATGTGAAAAACCTGATGTGATGCATCTAACACCACCAAATTTGATTAGAGAAAAGATGATGCAGTAAATAAGGACTTACAGTAAATATCAGTCTGATCGCAATATACAGATGACAGAAGACAAAGAAATAAAATATATGGACCACTTTTATGGTTTGTTGTTGTTGCTGCAAATTATGTTATTAATCATGACATCACAATAAGCATAATTCTTTTAAAAATAGCATAAAATTGACAAAATATTCAATATTTTGTTCATTGAAATAAATCTGAAATAAAATCAAATAGAAATATTAGATAGAAAAACTTGAATTATAAAAAAAACTAGAAATATTGCCTTGACAACTAAATTAAATTACTTTGTTGAAGTACTAAAATAAAGCTAAATAGAAATATTTAAATAAAAAATATTAACCCACCCAAACTACTTAAATTAAAAGGAAGACTGAAAATGTAAAAGCGCTAATTTCAAATATGTATACATATTATAATAGTGCATAAAAAACATTTAAGGGTTATGAAAAAAAAATTATCAAAACATCAGATGACATTTTTATTTAAAGAAATTCTCCATATTGGTTGTTTTTTAAGTTCTTAAATGTGACACATTTGAGAGGGCAAACGATCATTTATTACACACGATATCAAAAACAAATTATATGAAGAACTGACATCAGTTGGACACAGTTACAGGCTTAATTCACTGTAAACACACACACACACACAATGAGAAAAATCACAGAATTACTCATGTGAATAATATTGCCTACAGTATATCTAACACTCCAGAGTAGTAGTGGACCAAACAAAACAACTAAATCCCAGCGGCACAGTAAACCATAGGTTTACACCTCAATCCAGAATCAATACGGGTCTCAGCAGATCATTTCGCCAGATTTCATGTCGATGGGTCTTAAAATTACATGAATAAAAACCCCACTGGCAGTTCATTAAGTTCATTAATTAGACTGCACATGTTTCATCACCTCAGTCTGCAGTCACAGTTCTGAAGGAATCCTTTTCTCCTGAAATCTCCTGTGTTTGTCTTGGTACTGTAAACCAGATTAACACAGAGGGATGTCGAAAAATCATAAAAATAGCTGTACAGAAATGACTCCTGCTTTGCTGTAATCTCTTTATTCATAGACTTTATTCATGTCATATTTCATTTGGAATGTCACCGTCACAGTCAAATAGGTTACTTAAAAAAAAAAAAGTCTATTTTGGCCGCACTTGAAAACACCACACTTTACATGGCTTTCCAGTGCTGTTTAGCTGGGATTGGAAGCGTCTGTCAGTAAAGCTTAACGTCTGAGTGTATTTGTGTGACCCTTGGCTACATTCGCTCTGACAAGCTAGGACTCGTGTAATGTCGCGCCTGTCGCTCCAAAAAGCTTCTAGAGAAACCCGGGCACTGGAGAGGGAGGGAATTTTCACGCATTTACAATAGGAAAACACATACACAACTGCATAGTGACAAATCTCGACAGGAATATTCGTAAAAGCACGTCCATCCGGTTTCCTAAGACATCGCAGGCTTGTTTAACCCATATTCCTTCCTCGGGCACTTGTGCCCTTGTTTTCTTAAGGCCACTGCGTGTGATATCGAACTTCCATTCATCCCTTTCTTTTCCGTATCCCTCTTCGCTCCTCTTCTATCCCCACACAGACTTCTCTGTATTGGAGAATTGCAGTTGGACGGCTTCACCGCTC
>NW_015552592.1:219772-235360 GCF_001515605.1 Sinocyclocheilus anshuiensis | reverse complement strand
TTGGACGGCTTCACCGCTCTTCTTGTTGCCCTAGAAACAGGAACAAGGTTTTGAAAACGCAGGCGAAATGGGAACAAATCGCTGAACGCGAGCGCGACAAATGTACACAAACGGAGTGCAGAATCGGCCTCTTCGTCAAGGTCGCCTCCCTTTGAAAAGCCTGCCCTGCAAAGGCCAAGGACTGTCTGCGGACACCGCGCGTTACCAGGACAACCAGCGTGCAAATCAAATCGCTAGGTCTGTTAAACAGAAAGACAAATGACCTGCAACTGCCTCTGTATGGCACAGATTTCTGGAACGCTGTTATTCACACATAAGTTTGGTTATGAAACCTAGTTTCCTACATAGACAGTATTTTAATGCACCACCGGCACGCTCCCTACGCAAAGCCTGTTCTAAAAGGTAGCCAACAATAATATCCTGCATTTAAAAAAATCTTTTTGGCAAGCGCAGTGAAAAATCCATTCAAGATGGTAGATCCCTTAAGCTGAGAGAAACGTTGACTAAAAATGTACGTTGCATTCAAAACTGAAAGTTTTAATTGCACTATTTTACACAATATTTGTGTGTTGTTTATTTCTTAATAGCGTATTAGCTCAATATTTTGTGCCATCAGCTTAGCAAATTCCTTGCTAAATTCCTCACAAGTAGTGCTATCTTGTTTGGAGTCAACGTAATATTAAAATAGACCCGATTTACGATGAATACACATTCCTGGTCTTATTGTGAATGATTCATGTGTACATTTTTCCAAATCAAAATATTTTTGTCTTCTTGTATTTTGTAACCACATCGTATTAACTTTCTCCACCTCTGGAAACGATTTCACTACAAAATATGTTGACTTTTCAATAAAAAAAAACAAAAAAACAACAACAACAAAAAATCACTAAAAACAAAATTATTAACCCTCAAAGACCTAAACATTGATATTCATTATTTGTTTTTCACCCTTTGTCTTTAGGATGTCATTAGTTATAAAAACTACTTTGTTTTGGCAAAATTTGCATCTGTATATTTTGAGAACCTTTGAATTTATAACACTCAGCACACAAATGTACTTGAAAAATAAAATATTTCAACCAGTAAGAATACAGTTATGAATATTCATATGACAGCAGTTTTAAGTAAAATGTATTCATTTTTAATACAAATTAATTAAATAATTAGCATTAAATAAATAAAATTAAATAAAATAAATATTTTTTATGTATTTTTATACCTCTCAGAATACAGCTGAAAAAAGTATATTTTTGTATAGTTTTATTCATACACTCCACTGTGAGAACAACAGAAAATGCCTCATAAGTTTTGCTACACTTTAAAAATGGTCTCAAATTTATGTACTTTCACATACAAGACTTTTCCTATCATTAGACACAGAAATATCTTTTTTTTAATATTGTATGTCAAATACATATTTCATGAATAGATAAACTTGTTCAGATTTCTGTTAATATCTGATATTTGTCCACCAAAAGTGTCGTTCTGATAAAGTGTCAGCTATTTTTATGTGTAGTTTTTAACCCATACTTAGCAAAAGTTAGGTATTATTTGATAGTTTTTTTGTTTTTGTTTTTTTTACAAACGTTGCAATTGTTTTACGCTGGGTTAAAAACCAGTCCAAGTTAGTTTAAGCTGGTCTTTCAGCCTGACCAAGCTGGCCCAAAGTACCCAAAACCCAGCTAAAACCAGTCTGGGAGACCAGCTAATACATTTTTTCCCCATTCAGCAGGGTTTATCTAAGGCCAACCAGTCATCAGGAACATGATTGATTCATTCCTCTCGATTTGGACAGATTATTCTCTTAATTAACTTCCTCGATAATTACAGGACTAAAACTGACTCCATATACTGCAGGAAATCTGAGCACGTTCCCAAGGGGGTCATACGGCATTTTTCAGGACTGAACGCTTGAGACTTTTAGTGACAATGGAAGTTCTGAAGAGTGACGCTTGAATTCAACTCTCTCCCTCTCAAACGCTCTTCTAATTGGCCGTGACACGCCGCATATGCCAATGCAGCTCAACAGTCTTTAATCTTACAGATGTTTCTAGAAGTCCCTCAGTGGCTCCTTCAGCTGCCCCGAGTTAAACATCAAGGCATATACACACCCACCCTCACGCAGACTCGCAGCTAACTTTCCGACTGCAGTGGCTGCTAGCGCAGGGTGAAAGAGGGAAAGACAAAGAAAAAGCAAGGAGAGGGAAAAGAGTACAGGGAGGGTTGAACTGAGGTCATTTCAACAGAAATGCTGTGAAGAAACTGCAGGGTGTTTCAAAAACACTTCCGTGAATGTCCATTAGAGGTCACTAAATAATACAAAAAGTTTTTTTTTAATGTTTTTAAAGAAGACTATTATGCTCACCAATGCTGCATTTATTTGCTCAAAAATACAATAAGAAAATTTAATATTGTGAAATATTACAATTTAAAAGAACAGTTTTCTATTTTAATATATTTTCAAATATAAGTTATTCCTGTGATGCAAAGCTGAATTTTCAACAGCCTTGTCCAGTCTTTAAAGCAACACTCCACTATTTTTGAAAATAGGCTCATTTTCCAACTCCCCTGATTTTCTAGGCCGATATGGCTAGGAACTATATTCTCATTCCGGCGTAATAATCAAGGAACTTTGCTGCAGTACCATGGGTGCAGCAGGCGCAATGATATTACGCAGTGCCTGAACTTTTCATTTTCTGTCGGTCTTAGTACACGATGTAACTACAGAAGAGTCAAGTTTTAAACAGGAAAAATATAGAAACTCTTCGGTCATTTTTGAGCGAGATGCTAATGGTCTAATCAGATTCAATGATCTATGCTAAGCTGCAGCTAAAAGTGCTACCTCCAGACCTGGAGATTGGCTGAATGGATTCGAAAACGGTAAAACTCAACTGTTTAGCTCTATGGTAGTTGGAAAATGAGCCTATTTTCAAAAATAGTGGAGTGTTCCTTTGAGGTCATATGATCCTTCAGAAATCATTCTGATATGCTGATTTGGTGCTCAATTATTATCGGTGCTAAATTATTATTTTTATTATTAGTGGCGAAAACAGTTTTTCCTACTTAATAGTTTTAAGGAAACTGACTATTTTTGATAATTAGACAATTCCAAAGTCTTTATTTAAACCAGAAACCTTTTGTAACATTATAAATGTCTTTACTGTTACTTTTGATCAATTTAATGCATCCTTATTGAATAAAAGTAAAAGGAAAAAAAAATTTTCTTCTCTGCATTTCTCCTCTTCTCTAGCATCTAGATGTCAAATAAATATATTTTATATTACAACTCTTGTTGGCTCCTTGACTAATTGCTTTTGTTCCTCTTACTTAAAGCACTTTGGATAAAAGCATTGTCTAAATGTGCAAATGTAATGTAAATGAAGAGCTATTATTCTTGCGGTTCTGTTTGGTGCAGCACAAACTCAACCTTTTAAAAATTTAGTATAGCAATAAAGTTCAGTGGTGTTGATGTCTAATTTCATTAATCAGCTTATTTTCTTAAACTGAGTACTTGTTTTTCTGGGTTTTATGCCTCTTTAATATCAAAGAATGACAGGAGAACATTGGGAAAGATTGTTAGCATCTTTGCTAACTGTTTTTGCTATGGCACCATTCACAATGTTTCTTTAAAGGAAAGCATTTAAACCTGCTGTTGTTTAGCCAACCTTGGTAGCAATAGCCTTTAGTTTAGCCAGAAGAGAAGACTTGTTGGCATAAACCACTTCTTCCTCCTCGTTCTCGTCTCCTTCTCCTTCCATAATGGCACAGCTGTCCGCCGCTGGTAACTCGCACTCTTTATTGGCCAACATCACGAGTTTGGAATACTTATACTCCAGCCTATCAGAGCACAAAGATAGAGAAGCACAAAGCTTATTAGCATAAACAAAAAGAGATGTTAGTATATCTCCAAAAACAAGAATCATACTTTTTGTTCTTCTTCCAGAAGTAGCTGGTCAGGGAGACGAGCAGAATAGCACAGAACGCTCCAAGCCCAGCGCCCACCTTCATCCAGAAATCAATCGCCTCACATGGAGACGTTCTCTTCAGCGGGAGAGTCAGTCCTCCAGTACACAGGCGAGGTTCAGTCCACACAAACACGGTGTCCTTAGAATGACAATTTGCATCATTACATTGTTAATTGTGGGCGCTTTTTTGGTCTATAATGAAAACGTCATTGTTTAGCTACACTATGTTCAAAGGTTTGGGGTTGGTGAATGCAAATTTCCAATGTTGTTATATTTTTCATATTCATTTATACAGTATATTCATTAGGAGTTATTCTTTATGATTCTTTCATTATTACTCCACATTATATTCATATTACTGTTTTATGTTACTGGCATATATTCGAGTATTATACATTTATTCTCTTTTATTGTTATCCATTCCATTTAGACTCGTATTCCATTGACGGAGTATTTTCTTTTAGATTCCACATATAAAAGGTACATCTTGTTATGATTAAAAAGTGTTTATCGGATGATGGAAACTTATTCTCAGCCAAAAAAATATTTTATATGCCAGGATGTTTTGCTAAATTTGTCTTCTCGGTTTTTCTGGGTACTAAGTGTTCTGTTCTTTAACAAAGAACTGGTATTTGCAAAGTGATATTTAAAGATTGTTAAGATCTGCTGTATCTAAAGGTGTAAAACCACAGCTCCATCTTTATTTATTTATATATTTTTTTATCTAATCTTATCTATTGTATCTTATCTTATCTATGACCCAGCCTTGACTTCAAGGTGATTTAAGTGATGGAAAATATTCGTAGATGTTTGTATCTGACGTTTATCGATTGGACATAAACTTCTCGTGATGTTATAAGAGGATATAAGTCTCTAGTATATATAGGTCTAATTGGCTTTTCAAAGTTATTACACTTAGATTTTAGATTACTCTCTTAGAATTTTAGCAGAATATACTCAGTTTGGATTTTGTTTCCATTTTTTATTTTTTTATTTAATTTTAATATTTAATTTTATCATCTGTAATTGCTATCACTATGATTTATGATGTTTTGTTTTCAACATTTTTTAATTTTACTAAAAGTCTTTGCCTGCCTAGATCTCTCCTTGCATCAGGGGTCAGTAAAGTTTTTTTTTTTTTTTTACATTTTTTAATAAATGCTACAAAATAAATAACACACACATTTGGTAATAAACTAAATAAATGTAATAAAAATAAAACAATACAAATATTAATATATTTTAAAATGTAATTTATTCTTGTGATGCAAAGCTGAATTTTCTTCAGTGTCAGAAGAAGAAGTGTCATTTGCTGCTCAAGGAACATTACTTTTATTATCAATGCTAAAAACAGTTGTGCAGCTTGTACAGAACAACATTTATTTGAAATGGAAATCTTTTGTAACATAGTAAATGTCTTGACTGTCACTTTTGATTTAATGCATCCTTGCTGAATAAAAGTATTAATTTATTTAAAAAAAATAAAAATAAAAACTTACTGACACCAGACTTTAAAACAGTAATGTACTTAGTTTTTCCCTTTTCTACTTGTAACAATACGAGGAAGTTATTTGTGTCACTCGAGCATCACATTTAAGCTAGTCATCATCATCTTTCAAACTGCACCTGTCACAAACACGTGAACACCCACTGTGATTTTGTTCATCGTTGTTTTGGCGGCTTAATGTGAGGAATATTCCGCATGTGTGTCACCACATGGAGTTCTGAAGAAAACAAACTTCCCCTAGATAAACGTCTGATGATAAATTCAGTAGAATATGCACAAGTCACGACAGACGCTTTTCTTTAGTAGACTGACTTCATTACATCAGTGAGGATCAGACTATTATCTGATTTAAAGTATGTTTTAACTTGCAGCTCCCTGCCAAAGCCAATTTTAACTGCACTTGGTACACAATCATTATAAATAATTTCTCAGTCAATAATATATATATATATATATATATACACACACACACACACACATATATATAATACACACACACTGTATACAGTAACTCATCAACAGAACTAATGAAAGTGTACCTGCACTCCTGCCTTACAGGCTCCTTCAATGGCGTGGTAGTCGACAGCAGTGCAGCGCGGGCATGCGCTAGAGCTCTCCCACAGGAAGTGGAACGTGCAGCCGTCACAGGTCCCTGCAGGACACTCACTGACACAGGACAGAGGAAGTCAAACTAAACTGGAATTGAGCTACTTTTACACTACTTTTGTTGCCACAGGTTTTTTGTTTTTTTTTGTCCGCAGGTTCTAGCAATCTCCTTGTAATGCATTTTCAACCGAGGGGACCCATCATGGAAGGAAAAACCATAGGGGAAAAAAACACAGTGGGGCTAGTTTTATTTATTTATTTATTTATTTAGTCATTTAGCAGACGCTTTTATCCAAAGTGACTTACAAATGAGGACAATAAAAGCAGTCAAAACTAACAAAAGAGCAACAATATATAAGTGCAATGACAAGTCTCGGTTAGCCTAACACAGTACATGTAGCAAGGTGTATATATATATATATATACATACATATATAATACATACACATATATATACATATACACACATACACACACATACATACATACATACAAACAAACAAACACACACACATATCAAATGGCTGCAATATAACAAAGAGTGAAAAATTTAAGGGGGTCTGAATACTTTCCGTACCCACTGTATATACACACATATACACATATATACATATACACATACACAGTACACACATACATACATACATACATACATACAAACAAACACACACATACACATATACATATATACATACCCACATATACATATGCACACATATACACATATATATATACATATACACACACATATATATATATATATATACATATACACACATACATACATATATTATACACACACACACACACACACACAAAGAAAAACAAGTAGATAGAATAGAAAAAATAGAAAGCTAGTGTTTGTTAGTTTTTTGTTGTTGTTTTTTTTAAATAAATGTTTTTTTAAATTAATGAATTAAAAGTTATTACAACTAATTAAAATATGTTAATTAGTTTTAATGAACAATTGTGCTGGTTTTGTTTGAGACCCTGAATGAAACCATCTTAGAGCGATCTTAAACACTGTTTAAAAAAAAAGTTTAGAGAAACTCATTTTATAATATTATAATAGATGTAATGTAATATAATTGTTATATATCATACATGTAATTACACAGTAATTACAACAATATTAACAATCCATAAAAATAAATAAATAAATACACTTACAATGATAACATAATAATTACATAATAATGTAATTTATTGTAAAGTTTTAATGTAATTATAAATAAACATAATAATCAATAATTAATAATATATATAAAAATATATGACTAATAATTACATTCATATTAATAATCTATATTATAAATGCAACAAAATAAGTGACTGCACCTTTGGTAATAACCAAAATAAATTTAATACAAATAAAACAAGACAAATCAACTCAGTAACCCTGCAGTGAGGTGATTTGATACGGCATGATGGGAGATGCCCTGTGCCAAATTTAAACTGCATTAACAGCAGTGTGCTTGTTTATATATATATATGTGTGTCGGACATGAGGTTGTGACCTGTGTAGATCTTTACAAATAAAAGGCGCCATTAAACACGTAATGGATGATAGAGGGAAAAGAACATACATCAAACTTTATTAAAAAACCCTACAACTAAAACCCCAGATAACCATATGAGAGGAACTTTAAGAGGCACTTTAGGTTTGATGACGTAAACGCCAGTACCGATAGAAGAAGTGGACATCTGGGATTCTCTCGGATGCAGATGGAAATAGTTCTGGTCTGGTGGTTATTCCGTTAAGAGATTTCTCCACGGTGGCTCCTGTGGCACAAACACACACACAACCTGTCTTAGAGGACACATGGGGGTGACAGGCAGCACTGCAGGAAGTGCTTAGTAAGCAGGACCACCCGTAGATTCAAGTAATTAATCGTATTTATCACTAAACAAGAAGCCCGTTTTATATATGCTGAGTTTTATACCCGAGAACACAGATGACAGGCACTGTGTAGAATTAAAGCAACAGAAAACTACAGCACATTTTTAATGGCTGGAGCTTGTCTAAAATTAATGGCTCTGACCAGTTTTATGAAAACATGAGTTCACCTTTGAATCGTACAAAGAACATATAACAACATACAAGATTTTTATGTGAATATTGTGTTCCATCTAGGTCCCAATAATGCTTAAAGTTGGAAACATGCATTGATGCATATGTTTGAATTTTTTTCATTATTATATTTCTGAAAAAAATCATTATATGGTATTTTATTTTAATAATAATAAAACAAATGTTATAAAATAATATACAAACAAACATATAAAATATTAATGGAATATTTAAAGAATAATACAAATTGCTATATTTAATTAATTTCATTAAATAGATAATAATTACATTAAAAAAGTAAAATATTACATAATATATTGTTTCCAGGCAGGAATGTTGGGGTGTTACAGGATTACTTATGTGGAAGGTGTGTGGAAAACATTGCTATTCTGTTTCTTGTATACATAAAAAATATATTTTGCATAATTGTCCTCATATATAATGCATTCAGATAGTAAAGACAAAAAAATAACACTGCATGAAGATGTTTTATAGTTGCCACAGTCCCCAAGTGGTCTTCTCATTAACAACAGCAGCGCTGACATTGTTTTTGCTCATAGGTGATATTTCATACTTACTGAGCTTTGATGATTAAACTGCAAATGATTCTACTTCAGTTAGAAGTCCCATCGGGATTTGACTTATAATTAAATAAGCCATTAAGGATGCTTTTCTCCGTTGTTTACAGATAATGGAAAGTCTGTTAAACATTTAATTGATGTCATAACTTACTAATAAGTCTGCTAAAATGTATATTGTAAGTAATTCAAATGAATGAAATATGGACATGCACATCACAAACGCTACACTATCAAGAAGTCAGAATACATTTTTAGTTTTGAAATGATGAAATGATCTCACCCTGAAAAGTGTCGGCCAGGCTAATGGACTGAGAGGAAAGAGCTGTTCTTAAGCCCCGCCCATCAGATGGGATAATCGTTGATTGACAGAGAAAAGCCTCCACTGAACTGCCCAGCTGACCACCTTCAGCGTCCTCATTGGGCAGGTTTGTGACATTATCTCTGCAGACCGCAGCCTTGTGACCCTGACAAAAGACAGATGAAGGAATAAATAACATTATTATGTCATTTCTGCTTATTTCAGGTGTTGGTGTTGTACCTCAGCTCCACACAGGCTGATATTGAAGAGGTGGTAATACTTTGTGCCTTTCGCAGTGAAGCTGGGCCCGTTCATGATGGACCCAGCGGAGTTCAGAGCACTGAAGTCATACCAAAGTGTCCGATTCTGGTCAGTGCATGTGAACAAACAGTCGCTGAAACACACACTGTGCTCCTAAAATTGAAACATTCAAGAGAGAACGGTCAGCAGTGTTTCCCACAGACTTACACTCTATTTGTGGCGGCATATATATGCAAATTAATTCTCTGCCAGCAAGAGGTGCTTAGAGTGGGAGAAATAGAGGTTTCCCCGGTAAGGGCTGTACACAAAGCAGCGCTCTGCTCACAAACACTGCTTTATCAGACATTACATGCAAGATGAAATGAAAATGAAATGAAAATTTTCTGAAGACAGTCGGTTTCCTTCAGAAATACAGTGATATAAAAACACCCGCACCGGGTTTCGATTTTGAAATGTGCAGTGCTCATGTTTATTCAACGAAGTCAAAGCCTTTTGGAAAAGCTATTGGTGGCGGTCAGTTTTGATATTGTGGCGGGCTGCCACAAATAAATCAATGTATGGGAAACACTGGTCACACACTTATTAGTTATCATTATTCCTGAAGCACTTTCAGTAAGGCCTATTTTCTCAACCACTAATCTAATGGAATTAAGACTTATGTATCTGTTTGTTTGTTTGTTTGTTCAATTCAAAATGATACATTTGACCAATTTACATAATGACTTAAATTAACAGCATTTTTCATACAAAGTGACCCTTCACCATATTTTTTTCAGTAGCTTCTGAATATTTATAGTGAATAGTGATAAATGTCCTTAGCCAAACTTTTGAAAATATTACATTATATAACGTATTATAATTAAAATTAAAAGTATCACCAATATTACCCCATAGAAAGGGCCATGTTTCAAAAAGAAAATAAATTATATCAATAATAATAATAATAAATGTATACATTTTTTTATTCTTTATATTTATTACGGTTTCATTATTTTTATATTTAGTAAGAAGACAAAAAATTTAATTAATAAACAAATAAATTTGTTTTAATTTATTTCTAGATATATTTATAAGTGCTATTCTGCCACCTAAAAACAGAGAAACAGTAGTTGAAATACCTTGTTGCTTTTGCTGCCTGGCCCACACGGCTGACACGCTTCTTTGCCATAGATGTGATGCCCAGATAGGACGGCATTAGGAGGGCACTCTTGGCACTGGTTGGTCTCTTTATCAATGTAGTGTCCAGCTGGACAGGGCACACAGGAGGAGCCAGCCTGCAGGGCACACGCCCGACACGCTGATGCCACTCCATCCATGGCATTAGTGACAGTCACAGAGTAAATCTTCACCATGTCATTTACATACTGACGCACCTGATGGACAGTGGGAACGACTTATTATGACTACTGTCATTCTGTAAACATGTTTTTTTATCAGTGTGAGTGTGAATGAATTTGTACTGACATCACTAGCCTGATTGGTGCGTTGAAAAGCCCAGGTGAACGCAACAGAAGAGTCTTCAGTCATGATGTGTGTGTAACTCTGTTTGCTTTTACTCCCCTCCCATGATTCAATGACATTTGTGCTCCTTCTGTTCACATCCTGAAGCAACAACAAAATCAATAACACTTTAAAAAGAAATTAAAGTCTGACCACTTTTAGTAAACGTAAAGGCTTAGTACATAGTACAATTACTTATCATCTACATTCCAAACCTCTATGACTTTCTTTCTTCTGTGGATAATTTGAGAGAATGTTGGTAACTAAACCGTTTCGGCTCCCATTGACTTCTATAGTATTTTTGTCCATGCAGTGGGACCCAATGGGACCCGATACCATTTTAATCAAAAAAATTCTTCAAATGGTCTTCATACAGGTTTGGAACAACATAAGGCATTCATATGATGGGTTAATTTTTTCTTAATCTTCATTTTTTTTTTTGGGGTGGACAATGTTTTTAAAACACTTGTGCGGTCTTCGGTCACTTCTGACTGGAGAATTTCACATTTTGAATTTTTTTAAATCGTAGCTTCACCAGAATGGTTTGAAACTTGGTGACTTTTATGACACATAAAAAAATTGAGGGCATGATTCGAAAAAGCTAAGTAGTCGTAAAAAAAAAAGAGTCACACTCATGGTCATTGGTCAAAAATGACCGACCATAGGAAATTCATGGGAAATGGGAAAAAAATCGAAAATACAGAAATTTGTGTACAGTTTACAAATCCCCCACAATGGAGAAAAAAATTGCACAGCAATGAAGGGGTGAAACTCTAAAACATCTAGAGTGCAAAATCAACACACCAACTCACACACGCGCGGACACACACTTCTACACACACACACACACCTATGAACTGGTGTGACTGTAACACTGCAACTATGTAAAATAAAATCAATAATTCAACTACAATGCAGTAAAAAAGAAGGGGTTACACTCTAAAACATCAAGAGTGTAAAACAGATACATCCACTCACACACACTCACAGACACACACATACAGAATTATACATACTCAAATGAATTGGTATGGCTATAACCATACAGCCAAAATGAGTCAGAAGACTGAAATAAGAGGTTAAAATCAGATCAGACCCAGAAGGATTAAGCTCTGATAAAGCATTCCTGTTCATTTTTGTTACATTTTTATAGAATTTTAATGTTTTGTGTAACAAAATACTTTGTGTTCAGGTTTGAATGTAGTAATAATAATGCAAAACCCTACACTTCAAATCAACATTTAAAACAACAAAAAATATAAACCTTGACAAAAAGTAGTCTTTGAGAATGCCTTAATATACATTTAAATCCACAACCTAATAAAAGTAAACAATTATGTATAAAAACAACTAGGGAATTCATAAGCCTCTCTATAGTCCTATACAGGAATCTAGTGGTTACACCATTAAATCACAGGTTTTTTTCTTTTTTTTTTTGCTCTCACCAGGAGGTGCTATTCTGCCTTCAAAAATTGGATTTTAAAGGCTTAGTCTCTATTTTAATCTGAAATACTGCATTAATTGAAAAATAACTTTAAAAAAAAATGTGTACTATTTTCAGTGGGAAAAATGTATCACAATTATTGCATAGATATTAATTAGTACCATAAAATTCTCTCAAAATACAAAGGAAAAAATATTATTGAACAAAAATATATTAGACTGATTTTACTGTAGAAAAACAAAAAAGTTACATTTCAGGTGTCCGGTCACTTTTGACCGCGAAGACCATGAGTGTGACTCCCAAATGAGGAGCGCACTTAAAGGGGCACTAAGTATTTTTCTTTTTTTTTTGCATACGTTGTGAAGCTTCATCTCATGTGAACGTGCATGATTTTAAACATATTCTACCCAGTCTCATTAGAAATTGTAGTAATTTCAACAATTACTTACAGAAAAATTGCAATAACTCATTCAATCTTTGTCGCACAAAAATATACAACCTAAACCCAACCATAAACAACACTTTACCCCAACCCTAAATTTAACTGTGACTGTAATAGGAGGGGGGGAGACAAGGTTTGCGTTTTAATGTATATTTTACATATTTCTGTAGGCAAAAAGGGTTAATGTGGGGGGGATACAATTTTGTTTCCATTCCAAACCAATTGCAAGCAGTCATGAGAGTGCTAACAAGTCAAAAGTACCAAACTTCATCAAATATTTTGAGTGCACATTTAAAAGCAGATAAAACGGTCTATCAAAAACAAAAACAGCAAATAGAACTGCAAACACGCTCACCGTCATGAAGTAGAACTCACAGTCAGCTGAGCAGCTGGTTTCAAACTCAAAAGTGATCCGGCTGTACTCACTGCCGGATGCTCCTCGAACTGACACAGGCAACCTGATACGACAAACAGTAACAGACTCATTTCTAAACAGACAGCACATGTTATGTAAGGACAAACACTTCTGCATACACACCAAGTTCTGTACCAAAAGGACATTATGTTCTTGTAATACCAACTCACACAGCAGAAACGTTCATGTACAGCATTTTAACCATGCTAATCACACAAGGCTTTAATGAGCTTTAATGAACGTAATGCGCAGTGGGCAGCACTTGAACAGTGTAGTTGTGTGGAGGTGGACAAGTACTTGAAGACTCACTTGAATCCAGGCACCGTGAGAGTTAATATGAGATAATCGTTATCTGAACGACCTGCTCCTGATTGTACATGATCACCCGCTACTTCCCAACCTAAAACACACAAAATGTTCAAGATATGAAGGTATTATGCACACAATGTACACAAAAAATAAGAACATGTGGAAAAGCCCATTTAAATTGATCAGTGATGCAACAGCGACACCTAGCAGTAAAAACAAGCATTACAGCCATATGCTGTAACATAGTACCACCATACTCATGTAATCTCTCACCATTCAATCCATCACAATTGTTGTTGGCCACGTTGAAGCAGGATGTCTTCATGTTGGCAGGCAGCACGTTCCACCACTTGTACTCATAGACGAGGACAGGCTCCGTGCCAGCTGGACAAGGCTGGCATGCTACAGATGCCACACAATCCATGTTTAATATCTTTTGGCTGTTTGTTTGAAATGATGTTCATGCTTTTGAAATAATCATAATTCATACGTCCTTTTTAAGATGTCAGGATGGTTTCTCACCTTTGACCCCATCAGAGTAAGTCCCGGGTGGACAGGGAGAACAGGTGGCAGTGTCGTTGTTATAGAAACCAGGATTACAGGGTGGACAAGGCTCACGCTGACCAGAAGGTGGCAGTGTTACTGCGCCAGCAGCAGCTGCCAAACAAATCTGAGGCTCTACCCACTTATACATGACCTGAGTCTGAGAGGGACAGCATTTATATACTTGAATATTTTAAATGGAAAATTAAAAATATTACTATTTTACGACATTACTCTCTCTCTCTCTCTCTCTCTCTCTCTATATATATATATATAAACACATACACACACACACAGGTGCATCTCAAAAAATGTGAATATTGTGAAAGTTCATTTTTTGTAACTTATTTCAAAAAGTGAAACTTATATATATTTTACATTCATTACATGTAAAGTGAAACATTTCAAAAGTTTTTTTTGTTTTAATTTTAATGATTAGAGCTTCCAGCTCACGAAAGTCAAAAATCTAGTATCTCAAAATATTAGAATATTTACATTTGTGACCCTGGACCACAAAACCAGTCTTAAGTTCCAATTTTTCCAAAACTCAGACGTCTTCAGGAAAGGGGCTACCAAGCCACTTCTGAAACAGAAACAATGTCAGATAAAAATATTACTATTTTACGACATTACTCTCTCTCTCTCTCTCTCTCTCTCTCTATATATATATATATAAACACATACACACACACACAGGTGCATCTCAAAAAATGTGAATATTGTGAAAGTTCATTTTTTGTAACTTATTTCAAAAAGTGAAACTTATATATATTTTACATTCATTACATGTAAAGTGAAACATTTCAAAAGTTTTTTTTGTTTTAATTTTAATGATTAGAGCTTCCAGCTCACGAAAGTCAAAAATCTAGTATCTCAAAATATTAGAATATTTACATTTGTGACCCTGGACCACAAAACCAGTCTTAAGTTCCAATTTTTCCAAAACTCAGACGTCTTCAGGAAAGGGGCTACCAAGCCACTTCTGAAACAGAAACAATGTCAGAAGCATCTTACCTGGGCTAAGGAGAAAAAGAACTGGACTGTTGCTCAGTCCAAAGTCCAAAGTTGTCCAAAGCCCTCTTTTCAGATAAAAGTAAATTTTGCATTTCATCTGGAAATCAAGGTCTGGAGTCTGGAGTCTGGAGTGGACTGAAGCTGGAGTCAGTGCATCAAGAGTCACCATGCTCAGATGTCTTCAGGAAAAGGGCTACCAAGCCACTTCTGAAACAGAAACAATGTCAGAAGCATCTTACCTGGGCTAAGGAGAAAAAGAACTGGACTGTTGCTCAGTCCAAAGTCCAAAGTTGTCCAAAGTCCTCTTTTCAGATAAAAGTAAATTTTGCATTTAATTTGAAAATCAAGGTCTGGAGTCTGGAGGGAAGATTGGAGAGGCACAGAATCCAAGCTGCTGGAAGTCCAGTGTGAAGTGTCCGAAGTCAGAGATGATTTCTGGTGCCGTGACATCTGCTGGTGTTGGTCCATCAGGTTTTAGTAAGTCCAAAGTCAATTCAGCCGTCTACCCTTTTTTTGATTGATCTTAGGAAATATTCTAATATTTTGAGATACTGGATTTTTGACTTTCATGAGCTGGAAGCTCTAATCATCTAAATTAAAACAAAAAACTTTTTAAATGTTTTGCTTTA
>NW_015552592.1:206515-219601 GCF_001515605.1 Sinocyclocheilus anshuiensis | reverse complement strand
TATATATATATATATATATATATATATATATTAGAGCATTTATGTACTTGTATGTTTTAAATGGAAAAATAAAGAATATTTCTATTTTACGACATTACTCTCTCATATTTATACATACATACATACATACATATAAAAAAAAAACTTTTAAATGCAAGCTTAAGTATATATTCATTTACAAATGTATATAAAAGTGTATATATAAAATAAATATGGGACACTTATGCTTTAAAAAATACAGTACATATACATTTTTTTTTATAATTATTTTACCTTTCCATCTTTATCACAAGTGCTGTATGTCTGGATGTAGTCTTTTTCTGAGCATGGCGGTCTACTTTTGCACATGGCAGAGCCTTCTGCTATTAAAGATACAGAAGAGTCATACCTCACATAGACATGAATAGTTTGGAACTGGAAGACAAGCCTAACACAAGCTAAATTATTCAAAGTGTTAAAATGGAATTATTGTGATATGAGGTCAAGGTGAGTAAGTGATATCAGAATCTCTTTTTTGTGTGTGTTCTATTCCCTTAAAGTCAAATGGCTTAATTTCTGCATAAATATGTGTACATACAAAATATGATATCAAAATATAAAAAATATAAAAATATTAAATATATCTAATCTTTTTTTTTTTGTCAGCCAAACCCATTTGACCGAAAATATTTACTATATATTTATATTTACTATATCTACCCTGTGATTTTAATATTCCAATGGTTTAGCAACAAAACACAAAATTTGCATGTTTTCATTTCTTTCATGTTGAGTAATGGTCACATATCATGCAGGTAAACAAATAAAATCAAATAAAACAGGCCTATGCATTTAATAGAGAACAGCCTATGTGGTATTCATATGCATGTATGTACTTACAGGCGTAGTGTGTTTTTGTGTTGCAAGGTGTGCAGGAGCTGGCCCCTCGGCCAGAATACGTGTCTCGTGGACAGGACTCACAGGAGGAGGAGCCCGGGGTGCGGCTGAACATCCCAGGCTTACATGGAAAACACTCTGATGTATATGCCACACCTGAAGGAGAGAAATGGTGTCATATAATCTTTCAATAAGGGGAAGATTTTTTTTTTTTTTCAGATTAAAATGGGGTACACATTCGTAGCACATCCTGACCTTCGATCCGTATGTTCTTCAGGAGTACAGGTTTGACTGCTTTAGAGCCGAGTGTTACTCTAGTGGTTCTCCAATACAGGATATTAGTGCCAGAATTCAGATTCACCTGATATATATATGAGGAAAACAACTGTTCTGTTACAATGATTTCTGAAGGATCATGTGACACTGAAGACTGGAGCAATGGCTGTAATTCAGCTTTGCTTCACAGGAATAAATTACATTTTAAAATATACTCAAAGAGAAAACAATTATTTTAAACTGCAATATTATTTCACAATATTTTATTCATCAAATAAATGCAGCTTTGGTGAGCAGAACAGACTTTCAGAAACATTTTTAAAAATCCCCAAACTTTCGAATGGCAGTTCAAGCCTGAGTGTATTTAAAAATAAAATAATAACAATAATAATAATTATAATAGTAGTGTGTAGTTTTTGACTTGCACTATGTGTTCCCCACTCTCCATGAGTAGTTAATTTGATCCATTTTTTATTTGAATCCTGGTCCATCTCTTGACACTGGTCGTTCTGAATCTGTCAAAAAGAAAACGGATTTTTGCAATACAAAATAGCTGCTTTTGATGTCTTAAAATATCTTGCAAACAAACATTTCACAGCCGAAATGGGATCCAAACTTACAAAGAACTCAAAGAAGATGCTGTTATCCACATACTGGTAGTCAAAGTACACTGACCCCGGCTTCTTCAAGTGTACAGTGTAGATCAGAGACACAGTACACTCATCTCTGTTGGACTCCAGATACGAGCCCTGAGCGACCCACTTTGCACTAAACACACACAAATACACAACAACACACACACACTGTGGTGACTACAGTCTTAAGTTATATAACAGGATAAAAATAAATTATTGGTTTAATACTTGTATTGCTTCATGTCACTGGAAATGTGTGTGCCTGCATGAATAAGTCGGTGTATGGTGCACGGGAACAGTCATTTTAAATACATTTGACTGGCTGCAAGTAAAACTGTCTCTAATATGCATGTTGTTTTTTTGTGCATTTGGATTTTATTTCTACTTAGTGTTGGACAAATAAACAGAACACATAATCAATACTTTTTAAAACACACCAAATACAGAAAGCAAAAATCATGAGGTCTTCGAAACAATCTTTTATACATGACTGACTCCTCCAAAGGAACTGACCTGCTGCAGGTGGACGCATTCTGTCCGTTGGGCGAGTTGTCAGGGCTGGTTGCCAGGCTGCTGAATCCAGGAGGAATGTCGTCCCACTCATCCAAACGCAGGCCGCTGCCCAGCGAGTAAGTGCCAGCCGCACACGGAGTGCACTCCTGAGCAGACATCTCCAGAAACTCCCCTGCTTTGCACGAGAATGCTGACCGAAGGACGTAACAAAATGTACAATACATTTTATGCCAAAGAAAAAAAAAACATACTGACCAGATCAATCACTAATCAAAATACTGGGTGGGTCAAGTGCACCAAAACTATTATTATAGATCTTAAATCAGTTAGGCCATAACATTCAGCCCACTAACGTACACAAATAAAAATGAATGAATGTTTGTTTGTTTTTTTTAATGCTATTTAGCTTTTTTGGTTAATTAATTAATTACATTTTATTTGCTTTTTTGTTTTTTGTTTTTTACCAGCATGCCAGCTTCTTTGGCTGTTTTAATTAATTTAAATTGTTGTTGTTGTTGTTTTAAACACCATACCAGGCTCTTTGTCTATTTAAAATAAATAAATACATTTTGTTTTTAATGCCATGCCAGCTTATTTTGATAAATAAATAAATATGCAAGCTATCATAATATTCCTCTGAAGAAATGACTGATATCATAACGAAGTACATATAAACTTCAGTGTAATTGTCCATTTAAAATCAATAATGACAGCTTTCCTGTAATAAAAAAAAATTATTACAGTCAACATTCAACAGAATTCCAAGCTTTTAACTTCCATGATGAGACACATTTTAAAAATGAATAATTTGCAAGAAATAAGGTAATGAGTGGGACCTATTTTATACACAGGGATCTCACTAAGTCATGAGAAAATTTTATTTGTGAATTTTTTTTCCACCACTGTAGTCAGAAGAAAGCAAAAATAATTTCAGGGGCAGAGAACATTTTGATTAATATTTATGAAGATATTAATAATGTGCACAATAAAACATCAGACATTTATTAAAGCAAAAAGGGACATTTTTCAAACTATGAACCTTTCGTTCATATTACACATGACTAGAAATAAAATATAGGGGCCAAGAACTGGTTTTGGGAATGATTACTCTGGGGCCACTGAACATACTCTGTCCAAGAGGAAATTCCTCTGTGCTGATAAGGGGGTGACAAATATGCTGTTCTAATTCACACACTTGACATTCAAAATGCATGGAATCACATTAGTGTACACATTCATGCATGAACATGCAAATAAATAAGCAATGTCAATTTCCCAAAGTCCCTTGTCATTTCAAATTAAACTTCCCGTCTGTCTATGTCTAACACACTATGTGAACCTACTGCAGTCGGTGCCCTGCACGGGTTCTGGTAGTCCTGTACACTCTCCTGGATTCAGAGGAATGGCCACCCTCCATCTGTACCCGGCGCTGTCACACTCCGTGTACTCAAAGTAGTAGTCCGCCTGCGAAAACAAACAGCACTTCTAAATTTAACAAGATACTTGTGTTTTGTGGGTGTGGATGTGTGAAGTTTGACTGTAAAAGAGTAAAGCACATGGATGCTTGAGTATTGTGTGGATTTAATGCAGAGGACAGTAAAACAGGTCGTAACATGCCTTAATAAATCCATGAGTCATTTGTCCTGAGTCTGCTGTGTCCGCACCCTTTCCTCTCCAGACATCAGCATTGGTGGGGTTTCAACTGTGTATGGTTCTTAAGTTTTTGAACAGATCTTTCTTGTTCACAACCATGCATCAAAGCCTTAAACGATTTCCCGTTCACTCAACGAGTCTGTGTTTTGAGTCTGAGTTAGACTCAACCAAATTGAACAAACTGGGATGTCATTTCATGAGACATCTGAAACATGTCTAGTTACTGAACAAATTGAACAAACTGCGACAATGAATTGAATGAAGTGGCGACATATCTTTTTTGAAACTGAATGAACTGGGACATTATGTTTGTGAAGAAAAAAAAACAGAACAAACTGCATTTCTTGTTCATAAACCAACTGAACAACCAACTTGGATATAATGTTATCATTATATCTCGCAAGTCTGACTTTTTCCTCCGAAATGCGCAATATAAACTCACAAATGTGAATTATAAAGTCCAATTCTGAGGGGAAAAAAAAAAGACTAGATATGTTCTCAGAATTGTGTTTATATCTCACAGTTGGCTTAATAACTCACAATTCTGAGAAAAAAAAAGTCACAATTGCGAGATATAATTTCGCAATTATGTGAAAAAAGTCCAAATTTATATCTTGCAATTCTGACTTTATAACTCGCAATTGAGAAAAGAGTCAGAACTGCAAGATGTACACTCGCAATTGCGAGAAAAAAAAAGTCAGAATTGTGAGATAAAGTCGCAACAACCTTTTTACATTTTTTTATTCAGTGACGGAAACGGGCCTCATATTTAGTAGACTTGCAGGCACACAAATTTCAATAAAAGATAAAATGACTTGTTTTAGTCAACTCAGTGATTCGATGCATGACTCACTCATTATATGCAAAGAGAAACATACTTGTTCCTACCTATTGGCATAACAACTTAACCTGCATTAAAAAAATTAATAAATCAGTGTACAAATTTGAGCAACTCTTTTAGTAAACAGATTCAAATCAAAATGCCCACAACTAATCAGCATATTACAGATTTACTGATTTAGCGGAGACGTGACCATTTTGTTCGGCCAAAATGCAACAGAAAACCTCTGAATCATTTCTTTAACATCACATGCCTGCAGATCCTCCAGCACTTATTGAGTGACTGGGAAGGAAAGGCAGCTATCAGGAGGAAGCTGATAATAAAACCCAGAATGCCCTGCGGGTCAACATACGGGAGGGCAGACTGAGAGACACAGCTCAAAACAGGAAATAGTCTCAGATATTACCATACAAAAGCCTAGTCCGTTACCACAGATACTGTATCAATGTGCCACTGAATGACACAATGCAAGACAGCTCACTAAAAATCATGTAGTAAAATCAATGCTTTCTATGCAGCCACTATAATCACTTTAGTGCTTTGGTTATCAAATCTCGTCATATGAAGAATCAGATTTGAATGTTAAACCCTAAACTTCCCAATGCATGTAATTCCCTAAAAGCAATTGAGTATATTAATGAATCACATGAATCTCAGATTATATAAAAAATTCTGCTTGTTTGCATGTTTTAAATAACTTGTCTTATAATCTTATCTATTTAAGTAAATAGCATGCTATACTGTTTTTTTAAGATCTCATTAAATGCAACTTACTATAAAAAAGCAGTTTTTACTTTTACATGATAACCTTTTTTGTTCTAAAGGTTCAATACACTGTTCGATTAATAAAAAGAAAAGTGTTATTTCATATGCTAGGCTTTACCGGATAATGTAAATAATTAATGCAGCTTTGAGGGGACTGTGTACAATTACCATCTGATTTTTGTGAATGCATAAGCCTAGTTCCAATTCTGCAATATTGTTCCTTATTCATAGCCAAGCACTGCAGTCAATATTTTAGTTTATGGGACACACAGGGATTTTAACAGTCACGGTTTTCCGTGCACAGAGGAGGTACTGAGCTCTCAGTGGAAGCGGTTTCAGCGAGGCTATTCTTAACATCATATCACCAGGCTCTTGAGATGGGCACGCAGGGCTGACCATCTCTGTGAAAAGCTCCGCTTAGCACTCCACTGGAACCTTATTCAGCCATTACCATAACATTAGAAATAAAACACACACCCTGGCTGGATGACAAATGCATATTTAAAATGAGATGCCCATCCCAAACAGCAATCTGACACCAATCAATATACCGAGACAAAAACCATATCAGTTCCTTGATCAATATGCATTTGAAAAGCTCAAGATACCTTAGTATGCCATAATCAAATACACAAAAGACTTAAGAATAAACTGATATTCAGCTTAAAAAGGATTCTGAATACCTGTAATATATATATAAATCTTGAGATATTTGTATCCTGTATGCTGTTTAATTATTTAAAAAATAAAGAATTTGATTTAGAATACAAATAAACTGCAACACTGTAAGAACTAAAAGTGCCTAAAACATGATTTCAAAGAACCCAAATACACACTGCAAAAAAATGCTTTTCTTACTTAGATTTTTTGTCTTGTTTCCAGACAAAATCCTTAAATCAAGAAGGATTTTCTAGACAAGTAAAAATTATTGTCTTGTTTTCAGAAAAAACATGTCAAAATTAAGTGAGTTTTTGCTTGAAACAAGGAAAATAATCTGCCAATGGGGTAAGCAAAATAATCTTGTTTTCTGTTTGAAATAAGATTATTTTGCTTACCCCATTGGCAGGTTATTTTGCTTGTTCTAAGCAAAAACTCACTTAATTTTGACTTGTTTTTTCTGAAAACAAGACAATAATTTTTACTTGTCTAGAAAATCCTTCTTGATTTAAGAATTTTTAGATATTTTGTCTGGAAACAAGACAGAAAATCTAAGTAAGAAAAGCATTTTTTGCAGTGCATATTCAGAGCATCAAAGCCATTACCCGCAGTGAAGGAAGCACTGACAGAATTTACAGCTCTTGTAAGAACTTAGGAGTCACATTAAGCACTTCTAAGCTTCCAGAGACATGCTCCTCAAGAAGCCTCATGCAGAACTATCTTTTGTAAAAGCATGTTTAGATGTTCACCAACGGTATTTGACAGTGTGACAGTCTGATTCCTAAGAAAGCCATAAATAACAATTGATATTGAGCATCTAAACTAGCTTTTTACCTTATTCAGTCAGCCTACTTCTCATTGGTTAGGGCTTTTCGATCTGTGATGCACCTGTTACTTTGGTTATTGTAAGGTGTGACAACCTACATTATCTTGCTGCACGTGTCAGTAAAGAGACTGATCCCAAAAGTACGAATAAATGTATAGAAAACCACAGATGCTTGAAAAACAGATTTATGAACTGGACGAGTGTATCAAACGCAGTAAACGCTGACTATGAATGCAGAAACTGAGGCTCATCAGCATCTTCTTGTTTTCCTTTAGACTCTTAAACAGGTAGCTAGCTAGTGGACTTATCTATCTCAGACAACAGTCGGACCAAATTGTTTCATCTCATTTGAACATTTGTAATGTTATTGCTGTTATTACTACCATTGTATATTTGTTAATATTACTCATGTAGCCTCATCTCAATTTGCACATCTGTTACTGTTACTGCTGCTATTGTTATCATGTAGTTGCACTCAATTTGCACGTTACTGCACTATTGTTTTATTTTTGCACATAAGTTAATACTGTACATTTGCATATGTAGATACCATATACATAGTCTATATTTCTATTTTCACATTCTATATTTCTACTCTATACTCGCATATATAGATACACATAGTCTATATTTCTATTTTTTTTCATAGTCTATATTCCTACTACTGCAGCATAGTTTTTATTATTATGTTTCTTACATTGTGTATGTATGTATATGTGTATAGTTTGTGTATGTGTGTGTATAGCACTGCACTGTCTTGGCATTCATTGTGGACAGCAAAGTAAGAATTTCATTGCTCAGGGAAACTTGTTTTCCTCACTGGGCATATGACAATAAACGCTTTGAATCCTTGAATCCTTGAAACATCAGCGGGAATGATCTCTCACCTCATTACACGGGCGCAGGTGAGCGGCAGACGCCGCGGACGCGTTCAGGATGAAAACAAAACATATCCACGCCGTATGGTCCGGTGCAAAACGGCCTCGGTGGCGGACAATGGTCTTCCTCGTGCGCTCCATCGCTTGCCGAATGGAATAACGGGACCGTCCCATCAGACCAGCGAGCGACGTCAACATAGAACGTCATCTGACGGAGCTGCTTTGAAGTCGTAGAAATGACGTCACAACGGTGTTACCCAAATTAGTCCCAAAACGAGTAGCTTAAAATAGTACATATTTACTTGAAGTGTTTTAATGTTTTAAAGTTTGAGGGTGACAATCAAACTATTTGTATAATTGCACACCGTAGAGTCATAAATATAATATCTATAATATATTCGAATAAGGACAATGAACATTCAGAACACTGCTTTTACGTTTACTAATAAAATAATCCAAAGCATTTGTGATTGTTATTCATATGCACACCACAAGATGGCCGTCGTTTCAAAGAAATCACAACGTGGAACGCTATGCTGTATTTAAAACTATTTAAACATATTTTTTCTTAAACATTTCATTAACTTCAAATTTTAAATCTGAAAAAAGCCCATGTTATCTGTCAACTTTCCAATAACAGTGCACTGTATGTCTAAAACAAAATGATCTTATTTTGTTTTCTTCATGAAGAGAGAATCCAGACTCACTGCAATAGTCATAATGGTCTCCAACCCATAAAATATTTCACTTCCATAGTACATGTATACTATTTTATTTATTGCCAGTGTTCAGAACTCTGGCACCAGTATTGTTCACAGAACAAAAATCACGATATTTAATAACTAACTGAAATGCTGCTTTATTTAGCATGACTGACTCTTGACAGCAACAGAAAATAATTTACAAAATATTCAGCTTTGTCAAAAAATAAATAAATTACAAAAAGTACACTGTCCAAATATTTAAATAAAAGCTTAATAGATCTGAACAAGCATCATATCACCTGTGCACACATAATCAAAACTGTGAGGCTCACTTCTGACAAATAAATCACTTTTTATTGTGCTTGACAGAATTACGAAGGTCAAGTGGTGTGTCTGAATCATGTCATCTTCCAACATCATGGAAGTACAGATTGGCACACAGACAGAGGAGGATAATGAGACCTATGGAATAATAAATCAGACCACGAAACTTTGGATCCATATCACCTTGACGATACCAGAATATCTACAAAAAACAGAGAAACAGTTTTAGCAAATTATATACATATTATGTTGTATTGTATATATAAACACTAGAAAAAAAATCACCCAAAAGAATCAATCATCTTGTTACAAGCACTGTGACCATGAAGCACAGTAGAAAACTAAATTGTAAAACTCCCATGATTTGACAAAAAGATAAAGATTTTGATTTAGATTAATGATTATAACAGAGTTGGAAAAAATTAAACCACATAGATCATATATAGAAATGTTGTAGATACAGAACTAACCAGCACCAATACAGAAGAACAGATCATGATGATGCAGAGCACAAAGAAAATATTTAATGCTGTTGGAGGAGGTGTAGGGAAGACAAACGAACTGATGACAGTTACCTGAAAAAGTAAGGAGAGGGGTTAAAAAAATCTATTCAATTTTCAGGTACAACTAGCCAGTTGCAGTTGGATGGATCAATAAATTTTTTAAACTGTAAAAATACACAGAGTGTGGGTTTGTTTATAGTATTGGTAAGTAGCTGTATATAAAAACAGTAGAAGTCTATGCAGTCTCCTCATTTAGATAGCTAACTAAACGTACGTGTGTGTGTGTGTGTGTGTACTGGTTTATATAACCTGGTGGGGACTTAAACCTGACTACACACAGACTCATGGGGACTCGTGTCACGGTGGGGACCTAAATTGTGGTCCCCAAGGGTACAAAAGCTTATAAATCATACAGGATTAAGTTTTTTGAAAATCTAAAAATGCAGAAAGTTTCCTGTGAGGGGTAGGTTTAGGGGTAGGGTTGGTGTAGGGCAATAGAATATACGGTCTGTACAGTATAAAAACCATTACGCCTATGGAGAGTCCCCACAAGGATAGCTGACCAGTGTGTGTGTGTGTGTGTGTGTGTGTGTGTGTGTGTGTGGTCACTAATACTCACTAGGACAAACAGAGATGTGAGTCCACCAATAGCCAGATTAACAGCCGTGTGCTGAAAGAAAACAGAAGTTGACATGAACAAATACAGGGGGTAAATTTAGTCAAGTTTAACTAGTTTGATTTGATGAAAATCTTTCCATATATCCAAGTTCATGTTGTGCATACTAAATTCCTTTTAATTCTGCTTCATGATCTCCCTCTAAGAGTCCTGTAATGCCTGCTCAAGAGTTTTGCCTTGATCAATAAGCAATTAAACAATCTTAAAATTCGTGTTTCTGCATTAATGCTGATAAACACTTAAAAGCAGTAACTGTTTCTCTCACCCGCGTTAAAGTCTCTCCAAACAGCGTGTTGTCTGCGCCACTGGTGCGTGTCCTGAAATCATCATCCATGTTGCTGCCTGGTGGGACTGAGAGGGTTTGTGGTCATGAGAAGCGGATCATCTCTGAACCCTGCCTCAGCCTCCTGCACTCATGATCAGGCCTGAAAGCACTTTCTCTTTCTTTCATTTGCGTAACACTCACTCATGCCTCAGGCCGAAGCAGAAACACAAAGCGAGCTGTTTTACATACATCTTAATGGAACACAGGGAGACATTGTTAGGAGAAATGGTCATGAGATTATGCTTGTTAGTTATGGGAAATGTACAGAAAAAGGTGTGCTCGTTTACTTTCTAATCTAGCATTCGAAGAATTCAATTCACACCCAATGTAACGAAGTGGGCGGGGCTTAGTGGCCCAGGTATAATTGGCCTAAATTATAATTTTTATATTTTAGCTATTCACTGTTTTTCCCCTCCCTCTCTATCTCTCTTCGTTTAAATGTCTATAAATATTCCCAGTGTTATTATTCAGTTGAAAATGACTTTTAATACCTTTGCTAAAATAACTTATAAGAACTAAGGTTTTCATGTGGGACCTGTTACTTTTCTCAGCGCTGGTAAAGAGAGAGTAATCACATTCATTTGTGATTACTAGATGATAATCTTTAAAACCATTTAATGAAAATGAATTACGTTTCACTTTTTAATTAGCAATAATCATTGTGCAAGATAACAGAGTTTTTAAATTGTTTGGAAAATACTACTGCATTTACACCAGTGTAGATTTTAGTGCTCATACATCTCCCGCAGTGTCCGAGTCGACAAGCGCCCTCTAGAGGAAAACAACTCAAGTCATTCACTTTAAACAAAATTCTGCCAAATTATGTTCTTGCCAACCCTTTTGCTAGACTTCTCGTCTAAACAGACAACACATCAACAATCTGAATCATTTATTTGACTTTTGCAAGATGAAGCAACACAAACGTAAAAACCTTCATTCTTGTATTGATGCACTAAAGCAGGACACTTCGAAAATTTGCCATAAATGTTGTTTTAAAATATGCAAGTTGGTATAAGCTAAATATTTCTATTACACTATACAGAATAAAAATATAAAATAATGTAATACAAAAACCTAAGTGTCCCACTTGTATTTACCATATTGTCTGCATAGGTACCTGAACAAACCACCCATGCGTCATTGCTAGAAAAACAACATTGCATAGGTTTACCAGGATTGTGTCAAACAGTGTATTATGTTTTTAATTTATTAATTTACTTCAGATTTCGTCATTGACCAATTTAAAGTACGTCATTTCTGTAGATTTAAAAAATAACTTTCCTTTTGAGGTAACAGATAAATGATCAAAGGACAGTATATTCAAAAGAACATACTATAGATGTTAAATGTTAAGTCAAGTTGTCATATAAACTATAATTCACTATTAACAAAAGGTCGGGGAAAAAAAACGTTTAAGTGTTATTCAAGTACTTACGGTTTAGCAAAAAAATATCTACAACAAAATAATGATACAGAGTTTTGTATGTCAAGTCATTTTGAGGTCCGAACAGATGTTGGACAAAGTACAAGAGCTTCACATTGTAGTGCAATAAACCTAACTGAAGTATTGCACGTCCCTAACATAACAGTGCTACAGTCTTCAAAAGGAGCTCAGATTCTTCTTTTGGACTGGGTATGAATTTTTGGCTGAAAAGGGTTTCATGTAGTTAACATAAATATTTCAACAGACTGAAGAAGTTTGAGAAACAGTCTGATTTTGCAAGACCAAAGTTACCACTTGAACAAAGAGCATGAGAATGTCAATGTAATAATAAAATCAGGCACTTCAGGCAACTTGGATGTTTTAATGAGACGGATGACAGCCTTCAAAATTCATATTTTGGCCTTCAGAGGCACCATGTTGAGAGACTGCACAAAGTACTCCAGCGTGGACAGATAATCCTGAGGGTGTGTGCGCAGATGACCTGCATGAACAGACTCCTTCCACTTCTTGCTCTCCACAGTTTGGCCGCGGCTCCTCCAGAACTCCACCATCTTCTCCAAGCTCTTGTAATCACACAGTGCATCGTTCTCAGAGTAGAAGAAAAGAGCAGGCGCCATCACAGGAGTGTTCCAGAAAACACTGATCGATGAATTGAAGTAGTCAACCGTCTGGTGTTTAAAGACACGGAAGTACAGAAGGCTAGCCGACTTCACGAGACCTTCCATCCGGGGCAATATAGTTTTACCCAGGCCTGGACAACAAACAACAAACCCAAAATAATTAAGCAAGAGATTTCAGTGACTTGAAATTTCATCAGGACAAATTTCTATCTCTGAAATCTGATGTTTTTTTAGGCCTTATGTAGTTTTATTACTTAAGCTGTTTAAAGATAAATATGTTTTAAACCTACAGTAAGATTTCTATTTAAAATAAATGCTGTTTTTTTTTACTTTGTGTTCATCAAAGAATTCTAAAAAAACGTATCACAGTTTTCACAAAAATATTAAAGGTGGGGTAAGCGATTTCTGGTAGCCAATGTTGACATTTGAAATCACCAAAACAAACACGCCCCTACCCCAAAAGGGTCTCGTCCCCATTTTGATAGCTCTGCCCCACACATACGTACGCAACCCAGGCAATGATTAGTACTGTGAAACAAATCAAATCCAATGTTACACTGTGTCTACTCC
>NW_015552592.1:201287-206111 GCF_001515605.1 Sinocyclocheilus anshuiensis | reverse complement strand
TATACATATCTATGGTCTACACTGGATGCGGCGCGGCACGACACGACAAATCACCGACAGAAAACTGCTGCTGCGTTCTATTTATGAGTAGACACGCCCCTTACTGCTGATTGGCTACAAGTTTGTTTTGCTGTTCAGCCCGAATCGGTTTTCTAAAGCGTTTTTTTTAAATCGCTTACCCCACCTTTAAAGGTGAGGTAAGCGATTTCTGGTAGCCAATGCTGACATTTGAAATAAGAAACAAAGCAACCTCGGCGTCCAATCGCAGGCCTTCCACTCCTTGAGTTCTCTCCAGCGCTGGAAAGCTGATACGATATTTACACGGGTCCTACTTCTTGCCTTATTGCCTTAAGCCTTCTTTTGTTCCGCAGATGTTTTCCTCTTTTGTTTTTATCCGCCATCTCTATCTTTCTGTCGCTCGGCTCGCTAATATCCGTCCTGTGCACTGAACGCTCTCTCCTCCACATCATGAGTAGACACGCCCCTTACTGCTGATTGGCTACAAGTTTGTTTTGCTAGTCGGTCAGAATCAGTTTTCTAAAGCATTTTTGAAAAATCGCTTACCCCACCTTTAAGCAGCACAACTGTTTTTAACACTGATAATAATAAATGTTTCGTGAGCATCAAATCTGAATGATTTAGAATAATTTCTGAAGGATCATGTGACACTGAAGACTGGAGTAATGATGCTGAAAATTTAGCTTTGCATCACAGGAATAAATTACATTAAAAAATGTATTCAAATAGAAAACAGGTCTAAATTGTAATAATATTCCACAATGTTACTGTTTTTACTGTATTTATAATCAAATAAATGAAGCCCTGGTGAGTGTAAGACTTCTTTCATAAACAATAACAATCTTACCAACAGCTAATTTTCAAAAGCAATGCAATCTCCAGATTGAGGCAAAGTGTTTCAAGAATTGTTTTTTAATGTTTGACATTAAACAAATGTACTTTTATAATTTCAATGAAGTACTATTGAGTTTATTTTTGGAGAAATGTGAATTTTTGGACGAGTATGTACATTGTACATACAAGTTTCAAATCAAACCTGAAAAAAATGTGATCCAAGTAATCAAGTAACCTTAATTATTAGCACAAGCTGATTGATTTATATGGTCTATATGACTCATTGTTTGGCTGTAGTGCCAACTTTAATTTTTCAGTATGTGTTAAGCATCTGTTATGTGATTAGCTCACACTCCACACTCCTACACACAGGCATATTAAATTACAAAAAAAGAGAGAGGTAGGAAACAACAAATTCAGTATACTACTAAAACAGGATGGGCCAGTTCACAAAAAACATGCTTTTGCTTCGAAAAACATGAGACAAGAGCAGTGGAATGGGGAAAAAAAAGTGCCATGTCATGTGCGAGATGCTGCAAAAGATGTGAGCACAATGGACAAACATGTCTTTCAAGTTGTTTTACATAGAAAAACAATGGAAAAGTGGCACAGTGGAATGGAAATGTGTGTTAATGACCCCTAAGATGTTTTTAATAGAGATCACGTTATATTGTAGTAGGGCTGGGACAATAAATCGATGCATCCCAAATCGAGAAATTATTCTGCATCGATTTTGAGATTTTCCGAAGGCATCACAATTCTCTCTTGAATCGATTCTGAGCTAAGTTTTTAACAGCAGATGGCACTGCGTTTAGTATTTAGAAATAGCCGTATTCTGCTTGCTTCCAGTTCCTTACAGACGCACCATTTGAACCTAAAATAATCATTCATAAAGTTCGAAAAGTTTGAAGGTCGAATTACAAGGATGTTCACAGGGTTGTGTGTTTACATTAATCTCGCATCATAAAAGCCTATGTGTAAGTACATTTAACCACTTACATTACTCAGCTGAACGCACAAGCGTTCTTCTTCGTGAGCATTTGAGTGTGCGGTTAAAAACTAGCCTAGAGCGCCATCTGCTGTTAAAAACTAAGCTCCGATGCATTCCGAAAATCTCAGAATCGATCTACGAATCGTGATGCATCGATTTATTGTCCCAGCCCTATATTGTAGTAGATAAAGTGTATTTGTTTGTTAGTAAGATTTCTTTTTTTTTTAATAAATTAATAATTTTATTGTTTTTACCAAGGATGCGTTTAATTGACCAAAAGGGACTTTTAGAATGTTACAAATGATTGCTATTTCTGTTTCTTTGTTTTCTGTTGAATTTCTGTTCAACAAAGAATCCTGGGGGAAAAAAGTATCATGGTTTTTACAAAAAATTTTATCAGCACAACTGTAACACTGACAATAAGAAAAAAATGTTTCTTTAGCAGCAAAACAGCCAATAATAATGGCTGCTGTAAATACAGCTATGCATCACAGGAATAATATGAAAATTTTGTTATATTTGTATATTTTACATGTATTTGTGTCACTATTAGTTTATTTACACATGAGAGAAACATGGCGTGGTATATAATAATGGTATATGATATAAATATAGTCATACCGTGATGTATATAAATAAACACACTTTACATTGCAATCTCTGAACATACCGTTGGCCATATGCTCCAGCGATCCCATGACAAGGCTGTCATAGATGTGCCCCCTGATTCTGTTTGTCAGGCCTTGGTAACGCTGGGTGTCTTTGGCCACATGAACAAGCACCTGAGCAAAGGTATATCCCCCTATGGAGAAAGCATGGACCAGTAGAGGGCGCTGTGAGAAGCGCTCGCTCTCTAATAATTCCAGCACACGACCACCATACTCCAACCCCCAGCGGGGCCACAAGAACTGGCTCACCTCACTTTCCACTACGAGCACATCAAAGCCCATGCGAAAGTAAATCTCACAGTATTTGGCAATGGCCTGTGGCCTGGAGCCCAGCGATGGCAGCAACAGCAGTATCGGTTTAGGGTGAGCAGGTAAAACACTAGCCGTGGGAGTCCCAGCGACACCACTGGCGAAGAAGGTGATGTGTTTACTGATCTTGTGAGCAGTGACCCCTGCCATGGTGGCCGCTCTGGAAAGCAGGATAGCAGGTGAGCTAAAGAAAGGACAGAGTGGAAAGAACAACAGTTCATTTTTATAAAAGGCACAACTGACTCCAACTTACTCACGTGTTGGTCGGCGCCAAAGAAATCCTCTCAATGCCATATGAACTCTAGAAATCTGCCTTTTAAAGAAATATCTAATATTCTGGATGAACAACATGCTGTATTGCCTTAATTCTTGCAGTTGTTTTAGTTAAGGTCTGAATCGGTTAAAAGAGTGTGCTTCTCAGCCCATTTCGGATGTGTTCATACTTCATACCGTATCTGACAGACCATGGTGAAGAAACCTTCTCCCCTGGGAGAGAGCAATCTACATTTTATGAAATGCTAAATAGTTTTGTGTTGCACCATTAAACTTGATGAAGTTAAATGTAAAACTGCATGTAAAATAGCCTAATACTAAACCAAAGCCTCTGACCAGGAGTGATAGCAGTCTGACTGAATTAAATCAGTGAGATAGTTTTGCTGACAGACTAAAGCCTTTAGACATATAGTATTTGATCATGTTTACATTTGATATATATCATATATATCATGTATCATTATGCAATTATATATATAACATTACAGAGGACTTAAAACCTATTAGCGTTTCTAACAACTAAACTAGAAGTGCTGAATAAGTTGAATAACAAAATAAGTAGCTACTAACCCCTTACAGTAACCTTTATGCTCTGATTTAAGCAAGACCATTTGAAGGTCACTTTAGCAAGAAGTCCAGAGGCTGTCCTGCCTGAGTGGATACTTTAGTACTCTAAACAAGTAATCTTTAACATGTTTGCCACATAGTTTTATAAAATCTGACAGCAACTAGCAGTCATAAAACTCACAAAGTGGCCTTACAAGGTGCACTTGATCTAAGTTGATGTTATTTTTTTCTAAGAGTTCACAATTTCCTGTGGAAGAAATTTTATTAAGGTTATATTTGCATTTTCTGTATTGCTTAGAGTCACATGCTTCTTTGCTGATTTAACAGAACAAAGAACAGCTATTGATCTTTAAAGGGGTCATCGGATGCCCATTTTCCACAAGTTGATATGATACTTAATTTAAGTTATCCTGAGTCAAATAATCTATTTTTCTGGACTGACGGATAACAGAAGTATGTCTAATTAATTGATTAATTGATTGGTCATCGGATGCCCATTTTCCACAAGTTGATATGATACTTTAGGGTCTTAATGAAAAGTCTATAACATACTTTGGTCAAAATTTCTCAATGGTAGTGTAAAAAACACCCTTTTTACCCTTTCAAAATCAGCTCTGTTTTCAGCACGCCATTCTAGTCCATGTTGCTTTAAATGCTAATGAGCTCTGCTGAGCCCGCCCCTCTCTTCCGTGGGATGACAAGCAGACTGTAAACTTCAGCCGCGAAACTGGCTAACTAGAACATATTAGGAAAGGCGATTTGCAAAGATTCATAAAAAAAACCTTATACTCACTTCTTCTGTAGATGAAGCTGGATCATGAATGATTCGCGCGAACATAGACACATTTAGGTCGATCTGGATCTGCGCATTCCCTTCAAAAACGAAAGTAACGTTAATCCGCTGCGTCTTCAGCGGCTCAGATGTCGGGAGGAAATGACGACTGCTATGTTCATTATTACATCCAGCAACAAAACATCTCAATCGCTTAATCTGAGACATTCTTGTATTCCCCCGCAACCGGAGTCGACACAATGGCGGACTGATGACAGCTCACTCAGGGCGGGTCTAAGGTAAGACGGCTTTGACAATCAACTATCGTGGGAGGGGCCTGTGCAGAACTACATCATTCTGACAGGAATCTCAGAACAGCCTGATTTGAGAAA
>NW_015552592.1:190030-200459 GCF_001515605.1 Sinocyclocheilus anshuiensis | reverse complement strand
AAAAAAAAAAAAAAAAAAAAAAACACTGGGTGGATTTTTATCATTATAGGGTGGATGTGTACACACACTGCTAACACACATTTATGTTCAAACAACAACAAAAGTGAATTTTGCATCCGATGACCCCTTTAAGATGTGTGTGACAGTAAAAGAGCACACACAATCCTTATTCTAATATGGAATTGTAATGGAATGGTAAAAGGGTGTTGGTACGTGACAGGACGGCCTCCACCCAAGGACAGAATATGATAAGCAAGTCTAAGAATGTGGTTGAAAATACCATCATTGGCCTAGAGAGATAACATTCTGAGAGATGAGACTGTAAGAGAGGAAGGACGCCCTCCCTTCACTGTCACACTCTGCAGCCACTCTGAGTGACTGTATGACTGCTGGCCTTTTCTTGCAAGAAAATAAAACTCAAAGACAATTGGTATATTTGTCTCTTATTCGGAATTGTTTTTTTATTTGCCACAACATTCCCTTTCATCTAAACAATCGTATGTAATGGAGGACGTCTAAAATATGTAGCATTGGGGGGCCTCCAAAAGCAGGATGGACAAATACAGAGGAATGCGTGATCAAAGGTCAAAGAACAAACACACACATGGATTTTGACGTGGGTCAAAACATTAGTGGCATGATTCTCAAACCACTGTCAAGTAGGGCTGTGCGATTAATCGAAATCGAATCGAATCGCGATTTGAGACGTTGCGATTTGCTAATCGCAAAGCTTGCGATGTGGACGCGATATTACTCTGTTCCTGAGCATATGCATGACTGCCAGCCTTGAGTTGCAGTCTTACTTGCTCTGGGCAAGAGTAAGCGCACCTCCGCAGATTAATTTGAAATAAGTTTATAATGCATGTTGGCTATTCCCAATTCAGAAGAGCGCACACACAGCCCGTGTCTGTGAATGCTTCTCATACACGCGGCGCGAATCGCACGTCACGGACAAGCCGTTCATGCTTGCCGCACTCACACAGTAGAACCCCTCCCAAAACACAATAAAACATTTAATGGATTTCAGCGTTATAATGGGAATTGTATTGGTTTTAATGTAAACTATAATGGTGTCTACTAGTATTTGATGGATTCTATTGGTGGGATGTAATCTGGCAGATGGCAACCAATAGAACAACAGTAATTCCTATTGGAATAATGCCCAAAACAAAAAGGAATTTTGTAATGGTTTAATGGAAACTATAAGAATTTCTGTGATGGTTTCTATTGTTTTTTTTCAGTAGGGTAATGATACCCATACTGTGCTGCACATTATTGACAATATTGAGCTGAAGCTTGACTTTGCAAATTTAAAATCGCAAATCAAATCGCAATATCTGTCAAAAAAAAATCACAATTTGATATTTTCCCCCAAATCGCACAGCCCTACTGTCAAGCTGACATGACTTTTCGGCACAAGTGAGAGCACAACACATACCGGTACTTATAAACCTCACACATGCTCTCACAAGGTTAAATCCACCTACTTGACTTACTGACACTTTCTATTCCGTGTGATGCTTCAATAACATGATGCTATCTATAGCATTGTGTCTATACAATGCTGATTCTCTGTCATTTTCGGTATCATAAACTGTGATATAATTTAACAAATTTTGAACTTAACTTATGAAAAAAAATATCAGTAAAAAGATTCAAACTTTGTATTTTGATAGAGCCTTAGGTTTAGTATCATAACCCTCTCATATTTAATGCACTCTTTAAAATGAAGGCGAAACAGCAAAAGCAACTGGGCTGAAAGTTATGGCATGAAACCAAGAAAACTCACAAGAACTGGGCTGAGAGTTCAAATGGTTCATTCATCTGTATTGTCCCATATGTCAAGTTCATGTGTCTATTGAACAAAATTGGTTGAGTACAAAATGTTCAAAATAAGTATTTTTACAGTGCAGTATCATATATCCCTTTGTCACTCTTAAAGGGGTCATATGATGCGATTTCAATTTTTCCTTTGTGTATTGGTGTCCCTGCTAGTATTTAAATGTCTTTCTGTGACAAGTATGTGTTTGTTTTTGTTATTTTGAAAACAGATGTGCTTCTTAATATGTGTGTGTGTGTGTGTGTGTGTGTGTGTGTGTGTGTGTGTTCGTTCATTTTTTTCATTTTTCTAGATTTTAGGATTATTTGATGAAAAAATAAAAATTTAAAATTTTATATATAAAAATTAAATATTAATTTCTTTAAAGAAAAAAAAAACATATTCCAAGCTTATGAGTTGTGTTTGCATTTCCTTTTTATATGAAAAGTAAAAAATGGTCAAAGCTTACTTTTGTATTGGCAATGTGCAAATATAATGAACTAATATTTATTTATTATTATATGGTCTGTATTTTGGGGTTAGGTCTTAATCTGATCTTGACTTCAATTTGTTCACATTAAAAAGCTGTTTCTCCTTTAAAATGACAGGTTTTGTCCCATCATTCTTTCTTCATAGCCATGTATATGAACTGTTTCTGCATAATGTGTGCTGTGAATTATTGCTGTTGTCTTGTTTGCAGAAGTCAGCATTGCGGGGTCCGACCCAACAAGCCCCCTTCTCAGCAGCAGTGATGCAGATGATTGGTGGGGCCGTAAAAGCAGCCCTAGCCTGGGGTGGGGGGTCTGGCTGCGGACCACGCTGATGTCATATGTTTGATCAGCTCATCTGGGTCATTGTTCTAACCAAACCCCCCTTTAGTTCCAGCTCATTTGGTGCCTTCCTGTTCACACACTATAAGAGAATGCAATGTGCAATGCATTCAAAGTGCATGTCAATCTGTGAAAACAAATTAAAACATGCCTTTGTATTCCCATGGGGTGAATTTATTAGTCATGCAGTCTCAACTTCTCTGATGAATATGGCACACGGTGATTACGTTAACTGCTTTACCAAATATTATAATCTGTTTATATTCTCTGAGCCCTAACTAGTCCTCTCACAACTAGCTTTTTATGGGCCTGCCCCAGTTTGTGTTCTCTCGGGGTGTGTTTTAATAAGGATTGATCTACATCCTGCTCATTCTGTCTGACCACACACATGGGTGCGTCCCAGCGGACCATCCATCCTGGATTCACTGATGGGGAATGGCTTTAAATATGTATTGAGTGTTTATATGCTCTGAATATGGAAGTAGAGTGTTTGCCCAGCTATTGCCACTCACTCATTTACCCACATGGATTTACATGCCAATGGGATCAGCTAATAAAATGCAACACCATAGTGTTTTTGAAAGAAGTTTCTTATGCTTACCAAGGCTGCATTTATTCGATCAAAAATTGGAAAAATCAATAATATTGTGACATATTATTACAGTTTAAAATAATTGTTTTAAAAAAAAAAATTATTATTATCAGCAACTTTGGTGCTGAATAAACATTTCTTATGATTATCAGTGTTGAAATCATGTTGCTGCTTAATATTTTTGTGAAAACCGTGATGCATTGCTTTTTCAGGGTTCTTTGATGATTATGAAGTTAAAAAAAACAGCATTTATTAGAAATAGAAATCTTTTGTAAATTATAAATGTCTTCACTACACTTTTGATCAATTCAATGAATCCTTGCTGAATAAAAAAAATCACATTTTAGCTGCTTATCATTAAAATAACCCTACTTGAAGGGTCTTTTCCCTTGTCCATTTCAAACCAGTCCATGTTATTTTATTTATTATTTTGCAAGATTTTAGATTTTTTTAGATTTTATTTTATCTTTAGAATGCTTTATCTCAATCCACCGTAAGGGAAAACAGCAGCAGTCACTCTTGTGGTCTTTAGAGCTGTGATTTATTGCTGCATATTGATCTCTGACTCTCGCTGAGGGACTCAGAAAATTACGTTCAATATTGTATATTGATTTGCTAAACTAAATTGGAATGAGAGGCTCATCCTCTTCTATTTAGATCTTTGAATGTACTGTAAACATGTATTTTTGTTTTTCCTTTTTTAGGAGCATCACTGCAGTAGATGCCCTGCCTCTGATAGTCAATGATGTAAGAGAAAGGAAGACAAACACCTAACATGGCTAATCCAGCTCTGGAAACTAGAGGCACAGCTTAACCGAATCAGAAGAGAGGGATCAGACACCTGAAGAGAGAGAGAGAGCGAGAATGGAGATGGGATACTAAAAGGGGGTTTGTCAGGCAGCATGTGTGTGTGTCCCTGCAAAAAGCATAGATGGGTATGTGTGTGTGTTAGAGAGAGAGAGAGAGAGAGAGCACTAAAACACACACGCGTGCGCAGGCACAGACAGAATCAAATCTTTTCTGCGGCAGGACGGGAGGCAGAAGGATTACTCCTATTTTAGACTCTTCATCCATGCGTCCCGGGGTGAGCACATCTCTTCTGGCACAATCAAACTTTGTGTTTGTGCATGTATGTGTATGTGAGTTCAGTTGCTTCTGTGTGAAAATGTGTCACTGGATGCTGAAGAGAAGATGCATTAAACAGTGCTGCACTGGTTGGTAATGTAGACCAGCATCCCCCTCTCTATTGCTGAAATATAAATGATAAATGTTGCATGCACTTCGGGAGGCAGAAATAAGAGGAAAGAGTGTTGAGAAATACAAAAAGGCAAGAAAAGAAAAGATTCTTGTGAGTTAAGAAGCAGAGCTTGCACTGCAGCAGCTGTCAGATCATTTGACATAAATCTAAGCAGTCTAATGGAACTGCAAACTCTTAATATATCTGCAATTATGTTATTAATAAGGACTGATCCATGTTAATTATGCAAAATATATAGCATTTGTCTGTGTAAAAGTATGCACTGTGAAGTATTTCTGTGTGTTTAATGGCTGTCCTGTTCTGTGAGGTACATTTTTTTCTGAGTTGGAGGGGATCAAATAAGACTGATGGTGTGTAAATTCAGAGCTCTGGCTGTAATATGCCACTCAACACTCAACCTTCAGTGCCACTGTTGGACAACTAATATGTCCAATTTCATGTAAAGATACATATATTTGACATAAGAGATTCATGATATATACAGTACATTAAATAAAATATTTTAGCTGATAACTGTTATATTATGCATCCCTAATTTCAGTATTATCAGATTTTTATTGGATATTTATTTTTAATATCTTTTTTAAATATTAACATATCACCACCACCAACTTAGTGATAGCAAATGATTATTGTAAACAATTGACCCTTTTATGTTATATTGTATTTTATTTAGCAAAAAATACAGATTTATAATTTATAAATATTATATTTTTACATGAAGTATACATTTACATTAATTTACACATTTTATTATTTTGCAAAGTATAGATTTATAATAAATATATAAATACATTTTTAAATTAAGTATAAATGTATATACTAATTTATATAATTTTATTTTATTATTTATTTTATTGTTTTATTATTAAATTTAGTATAGAAGCTACCCAGCTGTTCTTATCTTATCTGTGCTCCCCCCCCCCAGAAACTGGAGACAGCTTGGTGATATTGTGAGGAGTAACATCTTCAGAGGAGTGTCAGCATGATCCCTCACAGTGAAGCTCTACTGCTGGTCTTCAGTGTCTCACTGTATGGTAGTCGGTGTGCTGTATCTTTAAATAGAAATGAAAGAGCCCACTTTTGGGCCAGCGTGGACCCAGAGCCAGCTACCAGCTCACCATGGACGTCTCGATCAACAGAAATGGACATGACAAGTCCAACCGATGTATTACATTCAGATGGGACTAGCAGAGACCTTGAGGTCGACCCTTCAGTTGATCAAAACCCTTATGTCACAATGGAGGATCATGGTTTGTCAAGACTTCCAGCCTCAAGAACACCATGGATCAAAACTTTGACTTCTACTAAGATTGAACCTCCTTCAGAAATCCAGAACGATGAAGAGGGACCTCAAACAGAGGCATCTGATTGGCCAAATTTTAGTAAGCAAGGCAATATGGAACAATCTTTTAAATCATCTTCACTGGCAACACTACAGCCTTTTTCTTCTCAGGCCTGGAGTACCAAATCCAAGACACCTATTGCTTGGAATACAGAGACATATACACCTCAGACTCCTGCTGAAACTAGATTTAGCACTTACCAGACACTGTGGAAGTCCTCTGGTGCTACTCAGACACCATATGGAAGAGGAACTTTAGATGGTACCACTTTGCCAAGAGGGCTGACAGACAATCTGCAGCCATCTGAGGAAACAAAGGATTTGACAGATGTTCCTACAGGTAATCAAATTAATGATACATCAGAGCCAACTCTGAACATGATAGTGTGTGAATGTATATCTATGTACGAAATACATGCAAAACTTTGCAAAACAAAAAACTTAAATCAAATGATTTTCCATGTTGGATCATGACGATTCATGATGTTTTGGTGCTCATGACTGAGCATAACCATGCTTAACTGATAAAGCTGATATGTCAGTTTAATACAGACATCACTGAAAATAGTCATAAAAATAATCACAATAATCATAGTAAGTCAATTGTTGTAACCATTCTGATGGATTCTGTTCAGTGAAGGAATTGTCAGACTGATTCAAACCAGTAACTTGGCTAATAATAGTAATTTGTTTGTGAATCTGACCCTGGTCGTGCTGTATGTTTTTGATTCACTAAAAAGAATCGGCTCATAAGAGTAACTTGTGTGTGAATCATACTACATGTGCGCTGTATTTTTTTGATTCACTAAAAATATTTGGCTCATAAAAGTCATTTGTTCATGAATCGGACTACTTATGACACTGTATGCTTTTGATTAACAAAAAAATCGGCTCAGAAGAGTAATTTGTTTGTGAATCTGATTACTCTGGTTGCACTGTATGTTTTTGATCCACTAAAAAAAAAAAGAGAGTAATTTGTTCATGAATCTGACTATAAGTGCACTGTATGTTTTTGATTCACTAAAAAGAATCGATCCATAAGAGTCATCTGTGCATGAATTGGACTACAAGTGCACTGTATGTTTTTGATTCACTAAAAAGAATCGGCTCAGAAGAGTAATTTGTTTGTGAATCCGATTACTCTGGTTGCACTGTATGTTTCTGATTCACTTATGATTTGGCTCAGAGTCATTTGTGTTTGAATTATAGACTACAAGTGCCACATTGTATGTTTCTGCATGCAGACTTCAAGGACAACTCAGTAGAAAATAACTTATTGTCATTATTTCGTAGTACAATGTTTTTTTTGCTTTTAATACAATAAGAAAATCTACTCATTCACTCATTCAAATACTCAGGTACAATATGATATGATACTTGAAACACTGATAATGACATTTTAAACTGAATAAAATGTATAAATGTACACATCAGAATTTTGTCATGAAGTGATATTGGTATCATTGCACTTTTACTGCATCTATTTGGTAATGCCGTTTTGACATAATAGCTCCCGCTTAATGCCTGCGTCGGTATAGTGCATCCTCATTGTGCTCTTAGCTTACTCTGCTTGCTGTTCCTCAAGCTGCAGTGAAAACATCAGTATTCCAGCAGCGAACAAGCCGTTTATCACTGCAGATGTGAGTGGGATACAAGCCCCCTAGCGACTCATTGTGAAACTTAATGCAATTTACAGCTTCTTTTGTATGAATCTTTTGGAATTAAAGTTTGGCTGAGGATTATGGGAACAAAAACAGGTTTAAATCAAATTATATGTTTTCTCTTTGAGCTAGCATTAGCTCTCAGTTCTGCTTGCTTGACAACAGGTTTACAATCCTATTTTCTCTCTCTCTCTCTCAGATAGTCTGACAGAGCCGACTCTCAATGTGACAAATCCTGACCCTGAAAGAGAGGAGCGCAAGGGTGTTGACCAAGTGAAAAAGGACCAAAATGGCCAATCGACCACCACTGTGATCAAGGTCACTGAAACCTATCCTGAAGCAGGTACTGAAGCATTCATTGTCAGAATGACCTCTATTCTAACACATGATCTTATTCTGTTGGTGAGCAGAGAGCAAGAGCTTTCCAGTTCTTCACAATGCTTCTAAATTTATATGCATCTGACAGATTACAAGAAAAATGTATTTAAAAAATGAAGGTTTGCAATAGTTGAACTCAGGGTTTTGCATACAGTATGTAACCAGTTTTGTCATTTTGGCCTCACGCAAAAACAAACACACAACCTTGTACTTGTAGTCGGATTCACATGCAAATTACTATTATGAGCCCATTCTTTTTAGTGAATCAAAATGTTTTTGAGTCTCTTGTGTTTACAACGGCTACATTTATTTGAGAATACTTAAAAATGTAAAATAACTAGTTTTAATATATTTTCTGTCTCAGAAATAAGATAAAACTAGCAGAAACTGCAAGGTGAGCTATGAAAGCTAATGCTGGATTTTAGGGGTTTAGAAACTGCAGCTAATTAGATTTTTATTAAATATTGCATGATCTCTTCATTAACACTCTTCCCCTTATTTTGTTGCCCTTGTGGACAAAGTAAACCTGTCGTTTTTGACCACCCGAAGAAATATTAAGGGTGGTTGGTACTGAAATCTCTTCCTATGCACAAAGGTCAGTCATTCAATCTTAAGAGGGGAAAACTCAAGCCAGATTCTCTGACCTTAATTAACACATGCTAAAGGCTAATGCTGACTCAGAGATTCAGCCCCAGTGTATTCTGGATCGTTACTCAAGTGGAAACACTTACTAATAATCTATATTAATCAGTCAACCCTTCAATAAGCAATGAAGTGCCTTTTGATCCACAATTAGAGCAGGGTTTTTGGTAAAAATGAGGCTGTATTCAGAAACACAAGCTTGCTACATAGAGCCACACCTCCTCACTTCCACGCACAGGTATTTAAGTGATGTAATGTTATGAAAGTGTGTCAGTTACTAGTTTTTAAATAGTCGCACTCATGAGAACGGCAACAGGGTCAATGCCCTCTTATCTGTGCCGTATGTGAATGTGTGTCAGAGCTGAACTGCGACCCATTTACAACAGCCTAGTTCCACATCTCTCTATAGCTAATTAACACAGTCATTGTTTTATATATTTACGGCTGATGGTGTATCTTCTTATATTAATGCTGAGATTCATGACCCTGGCTTACATACTGGAGCAATGCACAGCTATCTACTTAACTCTTGTTTTAGATCATTTGTATACTTCTAGATACAGGATTGTTCTGTGAAACATCAGTGTGTGGTTTGTTATGTGTTTTCTCAGCGACTTAAATACCTCTTGTGTTGTATCAAGTGTAACTTCATCATATGCCTAAAAAAACTTCATAAGCTGTTTGTGGAGAATATTAGCTTAGTGTTTTGTGAATATAACCTCATGAGTGCATAAACAGACTTAATCTACTTTAAAGCTGCATTACAAATCTTACACCATTTGAAAGGCAGCATTCTATAACTATAACAATAATATGAAATGGTTCATTCAGGATTGTTTTGTTCATTAAAGTAATTTTGTAAAAAAAAAAAAAAATGAAAATGTATTTATTTAGCCTATTGTTTTCCTGGGTTTTTAGTGCAAAGTCTAACAAGTGTGCTAAAATCTTAACGAAATATGTAATTAATAATATAAATAATTGAAAAAGAATGTTTGTGCTGTGGTTTCTTGTTACTGGTATGATCAATGTTATAAACTTTAATTTTGAAAATACAGTGAGTTCCAACAGTGAATGTTCCAATGTTCATCTACACAACATTGTTTAATGTTTGTGTGAAATATTTTTTAAACAAAATTACTGTTATATTTTATGCATACTTATACAGCTGGTAAAATAAGTATTGAACAAATCACCATTTTTCTCAGTAAATATATTTCTAAAGGTGCTGTTGACATGAAATTTTCACCAGATGTCGGTAACAATCCAAAAAATCCATACATACAAAGAAAGCAAAACAAATAAGTTCAGAAATTAAGTAATGTGTAATAAACTAGAATGACACAGGGAAAAAAGTATTGATTTCTATACTTCTGAATGTTCCAGTGAGCACTGTTGGGGCCATAATCTGGAAGTGGAAAGAACATCATTTCACCATAAATTAGAAAAGAATTATCAGAAGAGTTGTCCAAGAGCCAAGGATCAATTGTGGAGAGCTTCAGAAAGACCTGGAATTAGCATGTACAATTGTTTCAAAGAAAACTATAAGTAATGCACTCAACCGCCTTGGCCTGTATGCATGCTCACCACGTATTGCTGAAGAAAAAGCATGTTGAAGCTCGATTAAAGTTTGCTGCACATCTACCAGGATGATGAAGATGAAATGAGGGTGGACATTCCAGTGAGACAATGATCCCAAACACACAGCCAAGTAAACTCTCATTTGGTTCCAGAGAAAGAAAGTAAAGCTGCTAGAATGGCCAGCCAATCACCTGACTTGAATCCAATAGAAAATCTATGGAAAGAACTAAAGATTAGAGTCCATAGAAGAGGCCCATGGAACCTTCGAGATTTGAAGAATGTTTTTGTGGAAGAATGGGCCAAAATCACACCTGAGCAATGCATGC
>NW_015552592.1:172383-187368 GCF_001515605.1 Sinocyclocheilus anshuiensis | reverse complement strand
GTTGATTAAAGTAATTTTGTAAAAAAAAAAAAAAATGAAAATGTATTTATTTAGCCTATTGTTTTCCTGGGTTTTTAGTGCAAAGTCTAACAAGTGTGCTAAAATCTTAACGAAATATGTAATTAATAATATAAATAATTGAAAAAGAATGTTTGTGCTGTGGTTTCTTGTTACTGGTATGATCAATGTTATAAACTTTAATTTTGAAAATACAGTGAGTTCCAACAGTGAATGTTCCAATGTTCATCTACACAACATTGTTTAATGTTTGTGTGAAATATTTTTTAAACAAAATTACTGTTATATTTTATGCATACTTATACAGCTGGTAAAATAAGTATTGAACAAATCACCATTTTTCTCAGTAAATATATTTCTAAAGGTGCTGTTGACTTGAAATTTTCACCAGATGTCGGTAACAACCAAAGTAATCCATATATACAAAGAAAACAAAACCAATAAGTTAAGAAATTAAGTTATGTGTAATAAAGTGGGATGACACTGGGAAAAAGTTTTGAACACATGAAGAAAGGGAGGTGCAAAAAGGCATGGAAAGCCAAGACACCAGCAGAAATCTATCTGTAATTAGAAAGCAATCCTGCACCTGCCGTGGCCTATAAAAAGGTGTCTCATGACCAACGTGTCACACAAGAAACATTTCATGATGGGTAAAAGCAAAGAGCTTTCTCAAGACCTTCGCAACCTTATTGTTGCAAAATATACTGATGGCATTGGTTACAGAAGGATTTCTATACTTCTGAATGTTCTAGTGAGCACTGTTGGGGCCATAATCCGGAAGTGGAAAGAACATAATTTCACCATAAACCGGCCACGACCAGGTGCTCCTCGCAAGATTTCTGACAGAAGAGTGAAAAGAATTATCAGTAGAGTTGTCCAAGAGCCAAGGATCACTTGTGGAGAGCTTCAGAAAGACCTGGAATTAGCATGTACAATTGTTTCAAAGAAAACTATAAGTAATGCACTCAACCGCCTTGGCCTGTATGCATGCTCACCACGTATTGCTGAAGAAAAAGCATGTTGAAGCTCGATTAAAGTTTGCTGCACAACATTTAGACAAGCCTGTGAAATACTGTGAGAATATAGTCTGGTCAGATGAGACCAAAATTAAACTCTTTGGATGCCATAATACACACCATGTTTGGAGGTCAAATGGCTCTGCACATCACCCCAAAACATTATGGTGTGGCACTGGCAAAATTCATATAATTGAAGGAAGGATGAATGGAAAAATGTACCGAGACATTCTTGATAAAAATCTGCTGCCATCTACCAGGATGATGAAGATGAAATGAGGGTGGACATTCCAGTGAGACAATGATCCCAAACACACAGCCAAGTAAACTCTCATTTGGTTCCAGAGAAAGAAAGTAAAGCTGCTAGAATGGCCAGCCAATCACCTGACTTGAATCCAATAGAAAATCTATGGAAAGAACTAAAGATTAGAGTCCATAGAAGAGGCCCATGGAACCTTCGAGATTTGAAGAATGTTTTTGTGGAAGAATGGGCCAAAATCACACCTGAGCAATGCATACGACTAGTTTCTCCATACAGGAGGCGTCTTGAAGCTGTCATTACCAACAAAGGCTTTTGTACGAAGTATTAAATAAATTTCAGTAAGCGTGTTCAATACTTTTTCCCTGGGTCATTCCATTTTATTACACAGAGCTTAATTTCTGAACTTATTTTTCTGAACTTACTGAAAGCATTTGTACCTTTTTTCTGAGTGTATGTATAACAATGCATCTTAAACTAAGCTATATATTGTATTTCAGCATCTTCAGGTGATGACAAGCGCAAATCTTCCACACTTCTGGACTGCAGCCTGTTTGGCACTAGAATCTGTCAGTCGACTGACTCCTCAAGGAATCATGCTTCAACTAACAACACTCTGCCCACTCCACCTCCTGTGTATGAAACCACACCCCTTGAAGCCCTCACCCCGCCTCTACTGGTCCCTCTACTGACTGATTGGAATGCTGCAATGGCGACATGGGGCCTGGCATGGGAGTTGCAGGTATACGGGCTCGGCTGTGTGTTCTCGCTCGTGGCTGTGCTGTCTTTGCTCAGCCTGATGTGTTTGCCGTTGCGCTGGCCCTCTGGCTGTGCCCACTTCAGCCTCCTCCACCTTCTCCAACTACTAACAGGTTCCAGCAGAGCTCTGTGGCTCCTCTACGATCCATATGGCCAAAAAGAGCGCCTACCCATAGCCTGGACACGACTGCTGCATGAAGCTGCCTATCCCTGTATTACGGCATCATTTGGTCTGCTGCTTCTACTGCTAACCGCTCGCTCTTGTACCCAGCTACTTTCTCAGAACACCCTGCAGCGCAGCACCTGCTTGTTGGCCGCCCTAGTGCTGCTGCACATAGCTATAGTAATGGCATCCATGGCGATACTGCAACTCTTTCCCACCCTGCAAGTTGTGCCTCTATTACCACCTACAGCATTCGTACTGATGTCCTCTTTCTTGTCATTCACATACCTGCTTCTTTACTGCTGTGCTCATGCCGATGTCAAGCACATTTACCGGCTAAGTGAGAGCTCTCCCGAGCGGCCATCGTGCCATGCTAGCAGGTGTCCATTCACAGAAGCACAGATGTGGGAAAGGGCGGTCAGGACAGGGGTATTCTCTGCCCTGTTTCTGCTAGCATGTGGCAGTCTACGACTTTATGCTATGCTCAATGCAGGAGGGCTGACCGGTGGAGTCATGGTTGGCCTGATGCCCTGGCCCTGGTGGGGCTTCCAGCTCAGCTGCCGAGTCTGTGAAACAGGAGTATGTCTCACCCTCGCTCTTGTAATCACTCACCCCCTTCTCTGTTGCGGAGTGCCCCTTTCCAAATCAGGAGGCTGCAGTTGGCTCTTCAAAAAGCCACCCACAGAAGGCACAACGATGGCCAAACCCACCATCCTCTCAAGTCGGTGTGGCTGGTCACTACGGCCTGCAGAGAAGCTGGGGTTGTGTGAGGGAATAGCTCGGCGGGAAAGCGAAAGCGTGCCGCTCTACACCTTGGTGGAGCTTCCACACAGCGAATTCGATGGCTTGGACCTCCACTATCCCAGCAGCCCTCAGCACGAGTCTTGCACACAGCTCTCCCAAACCACAAAGAAGAGTAAAGTATCCCATGCATCCTCCTTTGCAAGCTTCGATGCTGACTCCACAGCAGATCTGCGACCCCCTTCACCAATCGACCTGAGGCGAAGCATTGACGAGGCCTTGAACAGTGAGGCTTTGTTTCAGCATAGCCTGTTCGGCTCCTCCAGGCTCTCTCTCAGCACACGTGGACCCCCGGATGGACAACCCTGTCGGGGAAACTCCACCGAACCCAGCCTATACCGCACTGCCTCCTGTGGGAATGTGGACCCCGCTACAGTCCCCAGCCGACCCAGGCAATGGAGCACTATATCTGGGAGACCAGCTCACGTCTCGGTCCATTGCAGTGGGTTAAACTCAACACAACAGTCCCAGAGCAGCCTACATAAGGGCTCTCAGTCTGGGCAGCAACTCCACAGACGCTACACAACCTTGGGCTCTACGTCCTCCAGAGGGAGCGTGGATGTGGAGACAACTTCTCATGTTGATGAGCTTGCCGTTCAGGCTGAATTCATCAATGTCTGCAGGCAGATAGATGCACTTAGTATCAGTAGTGATACGATTGACCTATAGGGGGGGAGAAATCTTTATTCATCTACAGATTATGTTGTAGAACATGGGGTTCTCAACTCTGGCCCGCCCTCAAGGTCCACTTTCCTGTAGAGTTTAGCTCCAACCCAAATCAAACACACCTGAACAAGCAAATAAAAGTTTTCAGGATTACTAGAAAGTTGCTGGCAGGAGAGTTTGATAAAGGTTGGAAGTAAACTCTGCAGGGAAGTCGTTGAGAACCACTGAAGTAGAGCATGTGCCGTACTTTTCTGCAGAATTAATCTTAATATTTTCCAGTTTAACGTTTAACTCAGGGGTGTCAAGGTGTGCTCTTTGAAGGTCCACCTTCCAGCAGTTTACCTCTGACATACCTGCTTGGAAGTTTCTAGTGATCCTGAAGACCTTGATTAGCTAGTTCAGGTGTGTTTAATTAGTGCTAGACCTAAACTCTGCTGGAAGGTGACCCTCCAGAAGCAGGATTGGATACCCCTGGTTTAACCTAACACAGGGCTTTGATTAGGGTTGAAGCTGAACTCTGCAGGACAGTGGCCCCTCCAGGACCGAAGTTGCTCAGCCCTGACCTATAACGCCTTTAAGTAATTTCAACCCTAACAACTCCAATTTACAGAACTTTTCTTGACATACATGCAGAGAGGAATTTGCTGTTGATGCATTCTGCTTGAATGGAAAGAAATGTTTCATTTTAGAAGCAGACATGACATGGACAAAACGGCAACCTACAACCTCTGAGTGGCTGATGTTCTCTATCAACGATGAGAAATCCTCTGAAATCCACTTCTCATATTTGACCAATCATGTTGAAATGCTTGGTTTGATCAAAAGACTTTAAAAAATAAACTGTTGTACAGGAGACTTTTGTATTGCTTTCAGCAATAAAGCTAGCACTTATGAACATGCTTTATGATGATATGTCTTTTGGTTTTGCTCTTACAGCACAGATCACCTAAACACTCATTTGGCAACATTACAGATGTACAGTACAGAGACACATTCTCTAGAACCATTTTGCATTTTATTGCAGCACTATCATTGGTGTTAACACACTTATTTGTGGCAGAACTGTCACTTGGGTAACATTTTATTCTGGAATGACATTACATTTAGTGCTTAATAAAGATTCTATCCTGTACCCATAATCCCTCACAGCCATTTAGCTGCACAAATGCTGCCCTCTGTTGGCCATAGAGATGTAATAACATGAAGTTTTGACAGCTTGTGCATTTGTCATCTTTATTAGTGCACATCTGAATGACTGACAGCAGGAGCTCATCACAAAAACTTTAAGATTGTCTCACTCTTGCTTCTCTCTCTTTTTTCAATTGTTTGAGATGTGCATTTTCTCTCTGTGACTAGTAAATGCTCCAATGACTTCCACGATTCTACGTGACAATTTAATGCTCTGAATTGCATTGCTCATTATGCTACTGTGTTTATAAAAGGGTATATTAACATCTAAAATATTTAAGCAAAGTATACAGAAAGTAGACAGAAACTGATACTACAGGAACAAAATAAGAAACACAATCTATAAAACTCATTCTTTATTCTATAAACTGTAGTATATTCAGAATGACAACACAAGTCTTTGCAAACTACCAAATGGTGCCCAAAGTTGAAAGTATCAATTTTACAGCAAATGCTTTTGACTGTACTTCAATTCAGAACTTTTTTATACTGTAAAATGTTTGATAAATGTAAATGCTTCTAAGTTAAATGATGCAAGTGTGTGAAACTGTTAAATAAACTTTAAGAAATGAGCGTCTCTAAAGTCGTTGTACATTATTGACTAGCGTAAGGCGAGTAACAGTTCAGAATACATGATTTTAAGGCTGATACTCATAATCTGGTCCATAAAATCACATGATTCTAATGATAATTTGAAAAGCATCCTGACACAAGCAGTCTGCAAACCTGCCCTAGTGGAAAAATAAAGAAAACAAATGCATTTCTTAGATTACATTAAAACTCAACTCATAACACTAATGGCAATGTGGTATGCACATGATTTCGTCATATACCACGATGGTCACAAAATATTGTTACTATTAAATTAACAGACAATATGAATTACAATGAACCAGCAAGACAGTCTGGAGAAACATACGCGACATAGATCATACATGTTCATACTCTCTCTTACATAAACACAAGTAGCATCCTCATATTTCAGATGATGCTGTACATTCATAGGATTTTGAAAATAATATCTCTAGTGCCAAGTCTAATTTCTTACAGGGAAGCCCGAACAAAATAAAAAAAAAAATCAAAACAAGTCCATAGTACATTCAGTACTGTTGCTGGCTTTTATTACAATCAGACCATTTTTTTTTTTCATTTTAATGTTTATCTAGAGTCAAGAGCCACCAGGAAAAAGGATAAAGGGGTTGAGGATAGCAGAAATCAGTTTCAGCTGCTGTGTTTAGTGATGGCTGGTGACGGGACATTGGGTCCAGCTCTCGGATGCCCCCTGCTGCCTGGCTCAATATAACCGCTTCTCATAACTGCCGAGGAAAGCAAAGCAACACAACCTTAATAAATGCAGTTACATTGATTACAGGGCCGGAGTGGGACTCATTTTCAGCCCTGGAGTTTCATGCCTTAGACCGGCCCACTTTAGTTTACGACTGAGCTATCAAAATAATTAAAACCTCAGTATATAAGTCTGCAATAGTGCACTGTTCTCTACAGCCTTGTAATTCATTGTATTTTTCTAGAGCTTTTGTTTACATATACATATATATATATATATATACATACATACATACATACTGGCCTTTTCAGCACTTTATCCATTTTTTTATCTATTATTTTTTGCTCGCATATCTCCAACAACTGAGGTTTTGGTTTTTTTTCTTAGCAAGGTGCCGCAAATGGAAAATAAGGGACAATTGTGATTCTTAAGAAAATAAGGGACAGAATAAGGGACGCATTCAAAAAAAAAAAAAAAAAAAAAGTCATCGGCCTGAGTAAATTGTACCATTAAAGAATTGTGACTGCACAAGTAGTGTAGGCCTACTAATTTAGGAGGTGAAAATACTGAGAAATTACATACAATTGCATGAAATTTGAAAGCATAACAACTGAAGGTCTATGAAACGTCAGTCAATAAAGCATTTTTTTTTTAAATGACACTTAAATGTTTGAACTAAAATATTATTGCAACCATATAAGGCTAGCCTATGAATGAATGAAAATGCATTTTTTTAATTAAAGAAAACTTAGAGAGTGCCGCCTACTTCTGGTGCTTGGATTTGTACTTCAATAATATACTGAGGTCCAAGTTTAAGAATGCGCTAGAAGCTACATTTTTTAAAAATGTATTTGTCTCTCTCTATTTAACAGCATTAACTTACAATAGTGAAATATGTCTTTCCTCAGGTAGATTTAATGTTTTCCTGCCTTGCTGGATGTTGGGCTCATGATCAATAAGTTGCATTCGCCCAAACCGATTTGCCAAAATCAAAATGCAGACGGTGAAGGGAATTGGCGTTAGTGCGAGTCCCGTTTGCTGTGAAGCGGGAGCAGCCGGCAGAGGATTCCGTTTGGTCTTAAAGGGGTGGTTCAGCGTTTTTTTTCTAGGCTTGATTGTGTTTATGGGGTGCAGTCTAACATGAGTTAATGCTTCGTTTAAAAAAAACGCATTATTTTTCACATAATTTACCTTTATTCCACACCGCTCTGTCCCTTCTCTGAGAAACGCGCTGATAAATTTCCTGCTTTTATGAAGCCCCTCCCTCAGAAATAGGAGATGGGCTCTGATTGGTTAGCTAGCCCAGTGTGTTGTGATTGGCTAAACCGCCTCTAGTGCCTTTAAATGTCCCGCCCCTCTCCTCAGCGGCATGTGCTCCGGTTGTATTGTAAACAAAGGCGTCGTTAATATCGCTTATCAGTTTGAGCCCAATACAGTTTTATCCTGATTAAAGCTTTAATACAGTACGGCAACTGTACGTGCGTCCATGTTAAACGCTTCTCATCGCTATGTGAAAATAAGTGCATAATTGTAACAGTTCATTGCTGGAGCCGAGCTGAATGAGAGAGAGAGAGAGATATCAATTGAGAATTTGTTATTCATATGGTCTAGTGATCATATGGCGTGCCTGCGAATACGGGACAAATTGCGTTAGCTTTCATACGGGATGCTTTGATGCCTTAAATACGGGCATCCATATTTCAACCCCAGTGGCATGACAAGACCGGTTCTGACGATTTGTGCTACCCTGTCAGATTTTGCTACCTCCCATTAAAACAGATGGTAGCATAATTCGATAGCGAAAAGTGCTACCTATCAGGTTTTGTCAGAAATTGGCCCTCACGGCCAAAAAACAGACTGGCCCACCGGGAATCCTCTCGGTGCTCCCGATTAGCCAATCCGGGCCTGATTGATTATATTATTAAATTAAAGGTTTTTACAAACATGTCAGCATAACCAATTAAAGGAACAGTTTGCCCACAAATTTAAATAAAAAAGCAGCATGGAAGTATCATAAAAGTGCCTTTCAGCAAGGAACAGACTACAATTTAAGACGTTACACAGTCTCAAATATAATTTGTGCATCCACATATTGAAACTTGTATACTGTCATCGGTTATGAGATGCATGAGAATCAATGGCTTTAAAGATGTCAAATCTAGTGACGATTTAAATTCCAGTCTGTTCTTCACACAAAGCTATTATATGGCTTCAGAAGATATGAAATACAGTGCCAAGTCAGAAGTCAGAAAAAAAAAGCCCTGAAATTTTCGAGTGGATAAATGATGACAGAACTGTCATTTTTGGGTAAACTATCCTTTTAAAGGTGGGGTAAACGATTTCTGGTAGCCACTGTTGACATTTGAAATCACCAAAACAAACACGCCCCAACCCCAAAATAGGTCTCGCCCCTATTTTGATAGCTCCGCCCCAAACATAGGTACGCAACCCAGGCAATGATTAGTTCTGTGAAACAAAGCAAAACCAACTTACACTGTGTCTACATCGGACACGAATGGCGCGGCGCGACAAAATACTATAGAACTCATTATAATCAGTGATGCTGTCTACACCATAGATATACAGTATATACATATCTATGGTCTACACTGGATGCGGTGCGGCACGACATGACAAATCCCCGACAGAAAACTGCTGCTGCGTTCTATTCATGTTCGAATTTGTGCAACGCATTTTATGGACGACAGTTTTTTGAACCTAGAAGAGTACAAGGCTGGCTGTGCACAAAGTCTATTTAAAAAAAAAAAAAAAGGTCAATTCCGGCTTTGCTATGACAATCTGGCGCCACGCGACTCTGTTGCCCTTTCGGCTTGAACTGATGGTAAAACTAACGACATTATTAACTGTCTTGATATTTACTTTGAAAGTTGAAGCTCGCGATTATGGTAAGGGGCGTTACATTTCCGATGCGTGCTTGTGGTGTTCGGCCAATCACAATGCACTGGGTCAGCTGGCCAATCAGAGCAGACTGCGCTTGTCAAAGGAGGGGGCTTTGTTGAAAACGATGTGTTTGAGAGAGGCGGGGCATAGAGGACCTACAACAATGTACAGTATTTTACAAATAATGTGTTTTTTTAACATTAATGCATGTCAACATATTCTGTTATACCAAATACACAAAATAATGATCTTTAAAATAGCATTATATGACCCCTTTAAGCCTTCTTTTGTACCCCAGACGTTTTCCTCTTTTGTTTTTTATCCGCTATCTCTAGCTTTCTGTCGCTCGGCTCGCTAATGTCCGTCCTGTGCACTGAACACTCTCTCCTCCACATCATGAGTAGACACGCCCCTTACTGCTGATTGGCTACAAGTTTGTTTTGCTAGTCGGCCAGAATCAGTTTTCTAAAGCGTTTTTTGAAAAATCGCTTACCCCACCTTTAAATGTAGGAGTGGGTTTCTTTCGAGATAATCTCCCTTTCAAAGACGAGACTCTGATAGTATTACGAGTACACAACCACAGCACTGGGATAGTGGACACTAGGTTTGTCTACATGATACGACAGTAAGAGGAAACTAAAATAGTCTCATTGCCCACTAAAGAGCCCAGACCTTAACGCTGTTTACAACACAATCCCCTCCACCAGAAATTAACGCTATTATAAAGAACATGAGACGCTATCATACTTACATGGCACAAAAGAATATCTATGATGACAGCATACGAGAAAGGAAGAGAAGACATTTTCACATGTAAACTCTACTTTTCCATGACAACGTAAGAAAGTATGGACTGAGGGTCTCTGAGAGGAACTTAAAAAAAAAAACAGAGGGGATTGCTAAACGTTTAGTTTTATGTGAACCACAAGAATTCTAATTATGTGAAATGTTTTCACAGCCATTTTTTGAGGGTATGTGCTGTGAGGAAAGAAACACGATGATAGGGCAAGTGGGTGGGGTTAAATGAGTGGGCGGAGACTTACGAATGCAGTCCATGAACTCCGCCCTCAACCTGAGCAGACATCGTCCTCTTCTCAAACTTCAGCTCTCCAGAGTACATCATCGATCTATATGTAACGCAGGTGAGACTTACACAGGTGTAGGTAAAAACAAACGACATTCTTTTTCGTGTTGATGTTTTCTTTCAGCAAGTCAAGTCGAAAAAAAAATGTCCTTCACTTTTTCTATGTTCTTATTTTTCCTTAATAAAAAAAAAGCAGCAATTATACCTTTTAATGCTGACAACCATGTTATTAGCTTGGCATGTGGTAGGAAAAAAGTTTGCACACTAATGTTCCAATAAGCCACTTTGAAATTGTTTTCTTTTAATATAGCCTACATTATGAACAGAACGGATATTTCAAACATACTGAAATACTTTAGCAGCGGAGCGAAGATGGAGCAGGGTTTCTGATATCAGTGATCGAGGAGTGGAACGGGAGCGGGAAATGGTTAACCCGGAGAGAAGTGATTATTAAATGCTCGGAGCGCGGAGGGGAAATTGTTGCCGCTCCACTCCGCTCACATACTCTGTTTTGAAACTATATATTGTTGAAGCATTAGTACAACTAAAGACACACAGTGAACCATGATTCACTACTATATACTGCTAGTTGAATGTAGGAAAGGAAAGGCAATATTCTTTTTCTAGAGAAAACTATTGAACAAAAATTTGTTTAGTGCAGAATGAGTATAATATTTTTAGTTCGTTTTTTCCCAGAAGAAAAAACTGCCGGCCAAAAGTTTGGAATAATTAAGACCTTGTAAATCACTAAGAGTAAAAATATTAATATTTTGAAATATTACTACAATAAAAAACTGTTTTAATATATTTAAAAATGTAATGTATTCCTCTGATAACAAAGCAAAATTTTCACCAGTTTTGTTGGAGCTCAACTATTAATAATGGCTCTTATTACTATTTTCAATGCTATGGAATAAATTACATTTTAAATATATTAAAATAGAAAACATTCCATTTTAGAAAATGTTGAAATTTTAATATTTCACAATATTACTGTTTTTACTATGCTTTTATTAAATAAATACAGCCTTGTTGAGTTGGTGATGTCTTTTAAAACTTTAAAAATCCAAACTTTTGACCGGTAGTGTATGTCTGATAAAAAATTCCATTGGTCCAGAAAGAAAGACTTATACGTTTATATCTGCTAAAAGCTCATTTAGTTAACTAGCTGCTATTTCTATAAGCGACTAGAATACAGCAGATACTATCACAGAGATGGCATCAAATCTAATAAACATGAATTCAAAGTCACAAAAGTGCAATTTTGATTCCATGAGGTCTTTTGTCAAGCTTTTCAGATGTCTATAAAGGAAAATGACACACTTACCGCAGAATGGACAAGCTCTTTGCACCGATATCCTGGCAGCCATGTTGAATTCCAGCAATGAGGTAAGGAACAAATTTGTGTATAGAGCCTTTATCCTGAACTGAGCCAGAGACTCCCTGAGCCACCTTCACTTTATCACCTTCACTGAAAAACACACACATATACATACAACCCATTATGTCCAGCATATAAAACACAACTATGATTTTTCATAGTATTTTTTATTGCCATTTATGTATATATTTTATTGTTTTAACCTTGTTTTGGACTTAAGACTCTAAAAATATAAAATTTGAATTGTTGCTATAAACTATAAAATTAGTGAAGAGCATATGTGAGATTAATAAACCCGATGTTGTCTTTATGAAGGTACACAAGGTCACCTGAGTTTAAGAGTGTTTACCTAAAATAACGTTTCTGACTGCTGTTGTTTTTCTCCATGGCGTCCAACGAGCCCATGCCACGGTACTTCTTCAGTCGTACGCCGTCTGAGAAAAAATACTCACCGGGCGCTTCTGTGGTTGCCGCTAACAATGACCCCATCATCACTGAAACAAAGCAGGCAGAAGGGAAGGGCACGGTCAGGCACAGACAGTAAAATATAGGCAAACAAATCCCAGCCATTAATAACAATGATCGTTCAGGCAAATCACCCAGAAAAACACACACCTGTGGAAGCTCCCAACGCAAGGGCTTTGACAACGTGCCCAACCGTCTGGATGCCACCGTCTGCAATGACCGGAACCCCAAAACGCCGGGCGTATTCAGCCACTTTATACACAGACGTGCCCTGCGGTCTCCCACACGCCATCACTATATGATATACACACAACATGTACACATATTTACATTGCTATATAACATCTAATTGAATGTCTCCTGTTCTTCAAAATAAAATTAAATGATAATGTTTGTCCCCAAAATCCTAACTCTAAAATCAAACGTTTGCCATTTTTAGACATGAATAAAATTACCATTTTTCCTTTTACCATTTATACACCTTTTTCTTGTTCATAAAATAAAATAAAGTAAAATAAATTAATCCCAAAAGTCCTAAAATAATTTTTGAATCCATTTTCAGACATGATTATAGGAATCATTTTCCTTTTAAGTATGTCTACATACACACATTTACTATTGCTATATAAATAGGTCATTCTTATTTTTTTCTTGTAATTCAAATTGAAGAAATATAATAAAAACTAAAATGATAATTGCTATCCCCAAAATCTTTTTTTTTTTTGCTGTTAATAAAATAAAATAAAATATAAAATAAAAATAATTGCTGAAAACCAATCCCAAAATCTCAAAAAAAAAAAAAAAATGCTTCTGTCATTTCCAGAAGTGAATTAAGACACCATTTTTCCTTTAAAATGTGTCCTCAAAGTTGTTTCACATTTAGCTAACTTTTGGGAAATTTCCACAGCAAGTTTGTCCTCCAAAGTCAGTCAAAAACTCACACATACCTTCCTGTGTGATGCAGATGGATCCACAGCCCATGCCCACTCGTAAAGCATCAACACCAGCATCTATAAGATTCTTTGCTTGAGCAGCAGTCACCACTGTATACAAGAGAAAGAGAATAAAACACAAAGAATATGCTATTACTCGATTTAAGTATGGAAAACAACTGTAGATCCATGCATCTTAAATATGTCTAATGTTACACACGTTATACAGAAAAGAACCACATAAAGGACAAAAAAGCCTCACCGTTTCCTCCCACCACTTGTAGTTCTGGGTATTTCTGTTTGATGTAGTTGATCATACTGATCTGAAACACTGAGTTCCCCTGAGAAGAGTCCTGAGACAGAATAACAGAAAAACCATCACATATCATGTAGGCTTAAGAGCTAAAAGGAACAACATTGTGTGTATACTGTGATTTTGGCCCCAGTTTTGCAGTCTGAGACCAACTTTGGAAATTGTAAAAGACTTCTCTTATTTTATGCAATATTATTTTAATTTTGTGTGTCACACAAGGAATGAATGGTTGATGCAATTCTATTCTGCAGTCCTGTAGAATTTAGGTTCTACCCTGCCCTAATCCACCTGCTAATTAATTTCCCAGTGAAACCAAAGAACTTGATTAGCTTGTTCACGTGTGTTTGATTAAAGATGTAGCCCAAAAGGTGTGACAGTACGTTTTGGTTACATCTTTGCACATAAATCAATTTTTTGCAAGCGATGACATTATTCGTCAACTTTAGTCAATATTTGGCAACTACAACAACAAACACCTGTTGTTATTAAGTCTGACCTACAAAATTATTTGACCAACACAAAATCTAAACATCATAGACTGGTCACTTGACTCAGTACAAAGTATTCAAAATCCAAAGCTGTATAAGTGGTGTAGACATAAAAGTCATGGGGTCAGCGAGAAATTAATACTTTTATTCAGCAAGAATGCATTAAATTTATCAAAAGTGAGTGCAGACATCTATTAAATGTAATGTGGTGTTTTGGGTTGTGTTTCTTGTTCATGTTGTCATGTCTTTTATTTTGGAGTTTAGTCATGGTCCCTGTTTGTGTCATGCTTCCCTTGCCCTCATGTATTCATGGCATTGGTGCCTCTGTTCATTGTGTCATGTTCTGATTGGTTGTCTAGGTCATGTGTCTTGTTTCCCATTGGTTTGTTCTTGTCATGTGACCCTCATTGTCTGCTATAAGTAGCCCTCATGTTGCCATTGTCTTGGGTCGTGTATTGATGTTGTAACCCGCTGTCGGTGAGTCTAGTCTGTTCATGCCATGTCAAGTCTGTTCATGTCAAGTCAAGTGTTGGATTATTGTTTGAATGTTTGGATCACACTGTAAATAAACTGCACTTGGGTTCTCACTTCAACTCGCCTTCAGTGGATGAATCGTTACAGAATACACGACCACCACAATGAACCCAGCAGGTCGTCTTGTTCACCTTCGCCAAGGAAACCGGGCCATAGAGGATTACGTGGAGGACTTTTGTGGACTTTATCATCAGGTAGATTTTAAGGATAGCTTCCTGAAAGACATTTTCCGTTATGGTTTGTATAAAAATTTATCTCATTTAATGCCACGCAATACCCCTCAATGGACTCTTGAAAAATACATTGACTTTGCCTTGTTGCTGGCTGATTCACCATTTACTGTGGGGGTTGCTGAGGAGGAACACAGCTATCCTACAGTACCCGCCACATCAGACCTTTTCCACGTCCCGACCATCATGTCAGGAGTTGTTCACGTCATGTCTGCCAAGCCAAGGTCTGCTCACGTCACGCCTGCTACTCCAGGACCTGCTAACACCATGCCAGTTAAGTCAAAATTTACTCATGTCATGTCCACCATGTTAAAACCTAATCACGTCATGTCTGCCAAGCCAGAGTCTGCTAACGTCATGTCTGCTACCCCAGGGCCCGCTCACGTCACGTCTGTCAAGCCAGTGCTTGCTCATGTCATGCCGGCACCTCAAGAGATTCTTCTCAACAAGGCCGCCATTGAAGAGCTTCGTTGCAAGATGGCCGCCACACAAGAGTCTCTTC
>NW_015552592.1:171275-171939 GCF_001515605.1 Sinocyclocheilus anshuiensis | reverse complement strand
ATGAATCTGCCCCAGAGGCCTCTCCTGCCTATGAGTCTGCTCCAAAGGCATCTCCTGTCCATGGATCCAATACAGTGCCTCCAGAAGTGGTAGCTTCTGCTGCAGAATCTCCAGAGGTGGCGGCATCCGCTGCAGAACCTCCTGAGGTGGTGGCATCCACTTCCGAACTCACTGTCTGCCCTGTCACGGCCACGGAGGCCTTTCACGAACTCACAGATTGTCTTGTCACGGCCACGGAGGCCGTTCTTGAACTCACTGTCTGTCCTGTGACGGCCATGGAGGCCGTTCTTGAACTCACTGTCTGTCCTGTCATGGCCATGGAGGCCGTTCTTGAACTCACTGTCTGTCCTGTCACGGCCATGGAGGCCGTTCTTGACCTCACTGTCTGTCCTGTCACGACTAAGAAGGCCGTCCATGAATTCACTGTCTGTCCTGCCACGGCCAAGGAGGCCGTCCATGAACTCACTGTCTGTCCTGCCACGGCCAATGAGGCCGTCCATGAATTCACTGTCTGTTCTGTTACGGCCATGGAGGCCGTTCATGAACTCTCTGCTTGCTCTGTCACAGTCAAGTGGTCTGTCCATGTCTCTGCTCCGCCATGGCTTCCTGCTCTGCCGGCATCACCCGGCCGCCCTGCTCTGCCTGCTCCGCCATGGCTGCCCGA
>NW_015552592.1:156447-171166 GCF_001515605.1 Sinocyclocheilus anshuiensis | reverse complement strand
TGTTCTGATTGGTTGTCTTAGTCATGTGTCTTGTTTCCCATTGGTTTGTTCATGTCATGTGACCCTCCTTGTTTTGCTATAAGTAGCCATCATGTTCCCATTGTGTCTTGTCGTGTATTGATGTTGTAACCTGCTGTCGGTGAGTCTAGTCTGTTCATGTCAAGTCTGTTCATGCCTTGTCAAGTCTGTTCAAGTCAAGTCTCGGATTATTGTTTGGATGTTTGGATCACACTGTAAATAAACTGCACTTGGGTTCTCACTTCAACTCGCCTTCAGTGGATGAATCGTTACATTATGCTGCAAAACATTGTAAAAGCTGTTCTTTTGTACTTTCTATTTATCAAAGAATCCTAAAAAAATCCATCACGGCTTCTACAAAAATAATTAGCAGCAACATTGACAATACTAAGAAATATTTCTTAAGCAGCAAATCAGCATATTACTGGGGTTAGGTTAGGGTTAGACTACTGAAAATTCAAAATTCTGAAAACCTAATGGCTACTGAAAATTCAGCTTTGCATCACATGAATAAATTGTATTTTAAAATATAATAAAATAGAAATCAGTTATTTCCCGTTTACATTAATAACAAAAGATTCTGATGAAGAAGGTCAAATCATTTTTATAAAGGGTTTACTTTATGGTAAGGAAATTCTTATTGGATGTATATATGGCCCTAATAATCTTAATTATTTTTTTTGTACAAATATTATATATATATATATATATATATATATATATATATATATATACTGTAATGTTATTTTGGGCGGTGATTTTAATTGTTTTCTTAATCCTACCTTGGATAAATCACCCTCAGTTACTTTCGCGCCACAAGTTGCCCTGGTCACTATCTCTATACGTCTAATAGATAGTCCAAAAACGTCTTATTTCTGGAAATTAAAGCCTTATTATTTGATCAGTTTGTGGAATATCTAAAGGAGAAAACAGATTATTAATCTTTTGTAATGATTTAGAAGAGACTGATCCCAGAATGTTATGGGATGCCTACAAAGCTTATATTAGAGGTATGATAATTGCTTACGTAAGTAAAAAGAACAAGGATAAAATAGCTAAACAACTTCAATTAGAAAAGCAAATATCCCATTTACAAAGGCAGTATTATATCTCAAAATCGGAAGATGTACTTACCCAAATAAAGCATATTAGGACGTTATTAAATGATTTGTTGGCTGAGAGAGATATTCTTTTTGATAGACAACGTTTATTTGAGATGGGAAATAAATCCAATCGTTTGTTGGCAAAACTTATAAAGAACAGACAAGGTAAAAATTTTATCTCAGCGGTGAGAGATGGAGAGGGGAAAAGGTGTACTGATGACAAAGAAATTAACAATGTATTTAGACAGTTTTATGTTGCATTGTATTCATCTGAAGGTAACTCATACAGTCTAAAAGACAGCTCTTTGTTTGTTTTTTTATTTAGTGGTCCCAAGTATAACTACTAGACAGCATGATTTATTAGAATCCCCTTTCACTCTGACAGAAGTTTTTTGACAGAAGAAAAACTTTGGATCTTAATTTGTGAGGCTCTTTCAGACATTTGTAAGGTTACAGTTAAAGCTTCACCTATTATGTGTGTACTCCACATTTTGCCTCCTCCTTTACAGGAACATAAAGACATTATTCATCCTTTATTGATGCTGGCATAGAAAGCCATTATGAACAAATGAGTTGGGGATAGCGCTCCCTTTTAAAGGGAATGGCTATTTATTTATGATAAAAGACCCTAGAAAAACTAAGATTCCATCTTTTGGGTAAATTTATGTCATTTAACAGAATGTGGGAAGAACCATTGAGATCTTTGGGGGTTAGTGAAGATCCCAGCATCAGGTGCAGTAGGGGGAAGTCGTGGCCTAATGGTTAGAGAGTCGGACTCGTAACCCAAAGGTTGCGGGTTTGAGTCTCGTACCTGCAGGGATTGTAGGTGGGTGGAGTGAATGTACAGCGCTCTCTCCCACCTTCAATACCACGACTGAGGTGCCCTTGAGCAAGGCACCGAACCCCCAACTGCTGCCCGGGCACCGCAGCAGAAAAAAAATGGCTGCCCACTGCTCCGGGTGTGTGTTCATGGTGTGTGTGTGTTCACTGCTGTGTGTGTGCACTTTGGATGGGATAAATGCAGAGCACTAATTCCGAGTATGGGTTACCATACTTGGGCACATGTCACGTCACTTTTTTACTGACACTGTGTCAAGTCTGCATCAAATCAAGCACTCTGTAATCACAGGTAAACTGTCTGACCAGTCAGGTGTTTGTCATGAGAAGTGTTCCACAAAACAGCTATGGTATTAGGGCCAATAGCAAACAGCTATTTGCAGACAGTTATAAGAGCTGATGTGACAAATACATCTTTTACTTATACTGTGTGAACTCATTTTCCCGTTAGCTCGGAGAGCTTTATTTTCCCTCCTCAATAAGCTTTGTCAGTTGTTTTGTTTATTGGTCTAATTCTTGTTTTTTGGGTTAGTCACTCAATTAATTCTCTTGTGCTTTGTTCCTCCCTTCTGAATTATGTTGTATTGATAAGGAGTTATCACAAAGTAAGTCTGTTTAGTTGTGCTATCTGACAATCAATATATAGTAAATGTAAATTAAAGTGTTGTCAATGTAACCGGTTAAAACTTGGAGTGGCGATGAGGTCTTCAAATGTATGGAAAGAGTCTTAAAAAAGGTCTTAAAAGGTATTAAATTTAACTCCATGATTCCTGTATATACCCTGGCATCCCAGGTACACTTTTATTTTCATGTTTGTTTAATTCAAACTACCTTTGTTTGGGCCAATACAGTTTACCACTGAAAAGCGTGAAAACATGCTAATGCTGTATTCCACTACCCGACCCATGGAACAAAGAAATAAAATGGAAATGCTATTTTTAGCTTTACAGGTGTTTGACTGTAAACAAAGTCTCCATTGCATGTTTTCTCCATTGCATGTTTTCTGCAGGTGTATGATTATAGAGAGGGTTTTTGAGGGATTTGTCTCTGTTTGCTAAACAGGTTTGTTGCTAAAGGTTTTCTTTTGTCATGTTGGAAATTTGACTCGCTGATGCATTTTTTTGCTTAAGGGAATGGCTCACCCAAAAATGAAAATTCGCTCAAAATGCACTCACCCTCCGGCCATCCAAGATGTAGATGAGTTGTTTCTTTTACAGAACAGATTTGGAGAAATTGAGCACACTGCAAAAACTGCTTTTCTTACTTAGATTATTTGTCTTGTTTCCAGCCAAAATATCTAAAAATTCTTAAATCAAGAAGGATTTTCTAGACAAGTAAAAATTATTGTCTTGTTTTCAGAAAAAAACCAAGTCAAAATTAAGTGAGTTTTTGCTTAGAACAAGCAAAATAATCTGCCAATAGGGTTAAAATAAGATTATTTTGCTTGTTCTAAGCAAAAACTCACTTAATTTTGACTTCACTTAATTTTCTGAAAACAAGACAATAATTTTTACTTCTTAATTTAAGAATTTTTAGATATTTTGGCTGGAAACAAGACAAAAACATCTAAGCAAGAAAGGCATTTTTTGCCGTGCATTACATCACTTGCTCACCAATGGATCCTCTGCAGTGAATGGGTGCCGTCAGAATGAGAGTCCAAACAGCTGATAAAAGCATCACAATAATCCACAAGTAATCCACACGACTCTAGTCCATCATTTAACGTCTTGTGAAGTGAAAAGCTGCATGTAAGAACCAAATTCATCATTAAGATGTTTTTAACTTCAAACCATTGCTTCCGGCACTCAAAGTACTGCTAGTTGCCTACTAATAGTATTGCTTTCTCCAGTGAAAAAGTCCCCCAAACTGGTGTCGAGGGGATTACTTGTGGATTATTGTGATGTTATTATCAGCTGTTTGGACTCTCATTCTGACGGCCCCCATTCACTGCAGAGGATCCAATGGTGAGCATGTAATGCTAAATTTCTGTTCTGATGAAGAAACAAACTCATCTTGGATGGCCTGAGAGTGAGTAAGTGTTTCTCATTAAATGTGCACATCTATCGTTGGTGTTGACATGTTTGCAGCTTGGCAGAACAAATTGTGGAATTTTGCAAGAGAAATTCTGAGTTCTGTTGTTTTTGTCCGAATGTAAGTTTCAATGGAATGCAGCAAAAGCGATGCAAAAAGCTAGATCTCCAGAAACAGGACTGTGTTCTGCTAAAGTTTAATGTCATTCTATTCCCCTTAGGACTCACCAGAACTATCATGTCCACTCCTGCCTGCATGAGCAGGTCTAGCCGATACTTGTCGTCCTCTCGGGTGCCAATGGCAGCGCCACACAGCAGCTGTTTGCGAGAGTCTTTGGAGGCTAGAGGATAGTCTCTGTTCTTCTTCAGATCGGTACGAGCTATTATAGCTACAAGCTCATCGCTGTCATTCACTATAGGCAGTTTACCTGAGAGAGAATAACAGGAATGTGATCAGCAAGCTTGTGCTAAACATCACAACATAAACAGGACTGAAGTTGAGGCTCATACCTTTTTTACTGCGCTGTAAGATGTCATTTGCCTCTTTTAACGTTACACCTGCTGGAGCAACCACTAAATCTTCTCGTTTTGTCATTGCCTGGAAGATTTAAGAAATTTCAGAAACTATCATTCATGCATATTAGTAGCATTAATTACTATTATGAGTGTTTAAGGACAACAAAAATTTCGAATTGTTTATTTTCTTAATAAAAGCAACTGGTTTTATTGTGAATGATTCATCAGTGATCAATGTTTTATTTTAATAAAAAAAATATTTAAAATAAATTGTTTTGATATTTTTTTATATACATTGTTCAAATGTTTGGGTTTAAAATGTTTTTGAAAGAAGCCCCATATGCTCACAAAGGCTGCATTTATTTTATCAAAACTACACTAAAAACAGTAACATTATGAAATATTATTACAATTTTAAAAACTATTTTAATACTATTTAACTATTTTAGTCAGAATGAGAGTCCAAACAGCTGATAAAAGCATCACAATAATCCACAAGTAATCCACACGACTCTAGTCCATCATTTAACGTCTTGTGAAGTGAAAAGCTGCATGTAAGAACCAAATTCATCATTAAGATGTTTTTAACTTCAAACCATTGCTTCCGGCACTCAAAGTACTGCTAGTTGCCTACTAATAGTATTGCTTTCTCCAGTGAAAAAGTCCCCCAAACTGGTGTCGAGGGGATTACTTGTGGATTATTGTGATGTTTTTATCAGCTGTTTGGACTCTCATTCTGACGGCCCCCATTCACTGCAGAGGATCCAATGGTGAGCATGTAATGCTAAATTTCTGTTCTGATGAAGAAACAAACTCATCTTGGATGGCCTGAGAGTGAGTAAGTGTTTCTCATTAAATGTGCACATCTATCGTTGGTGTTGACATGTTTGCAGCTTGGCAGAACAAATTGTGGAATTTTGCAAGAGAAATTCTGAGTTCTGTTGTTTTTGTCCGAATGTAAGTTTCAATGGAATGCAGCAAAAGCGATGCAAAAAGCTAGATCTCCAGAAACAGGACTGTGTTCTGCTAAAGTTTAATGTCATTCTATTCCCCTTAGGACTCACCAGAACTATCATGTCCACTCCTGCCTGCATGAGCAGGTCTAGCCGATACTTGTCGTCCTCTCGGGTGCCAATGGCAGCGCCACACAGCAGCTGTTTGCGAGAGTCTTTGGAGGCTAGAGGATAGTCTCTGTTCTTCTTCAGATCGGTACGAGCTATTATAGCTACAAGCTCATCGCTGTCATTCACTATAGGCAGTTTACCTGAGAGAGAATAACAGGAATGTGATCAGCAAGCTTGTGCTAAACATCACAACATAAACAGGACTGAAGTTGAGGCTCATACCTTTTTTACTGCGCTGTAAGATGTCATTTGCCTCTTTTAACGTTACACCTGCTGGAGCAACCACTAAATCTTCTCGTTTTGTCATTGCCTGGAAGATTTAAGAAATTTCAGAAACTATCATTCATGCATATTAGTAGCATTAATTACTATTATGAGTGTTTAAGGACAACAAAAATTTCGAATTGTTTATTTTCTTAATAAAAGCAACTGGTTTTATTGTGAATGATTCATCAGTGATCAATGTTTTATTTTAATAAAAAAAATATTTAAAATAAATTGTTTTGATATTTTTTTATATACATTGTTCAAATGTTTGGGTTTAAAATGTTTTTGAAAGAAGCCCCATATGCTCACAAAGGCTGCATTTATTTTATCAAAACTACACTAAAAACAGTAACATTATGAAATATTATTACAATTTTAAAAACTATTTTAATACTATTTAACTATTTTAACCTATTTTAAAATGTAATTTATTCCTGTGATGGAAAAGCTGAATTTTCAGTAGTCATTACTACAGTCTTCAGTGTCACATGATTCTTCAGAAATCATTTTAATAAGCCAATTTGGTACTCAAGAAACTATTATTAGTTATCAATTTTCACTCAAATTGACACTTTCTGGAGGTTAAATGAATAATTAGATTATGAAACATTACTTAAATTGGAATCAAACTTCAAATTATTAAAGAATTAAATTAGAATTCAGAAAATTCAAATCACAAACCTCCTCCAGTGGCCTGTCGTAATCTTTCTCTGACAGGAAGTCAATGTCTCGTGATGTAACGATGCCCACCAGCTTGCTGCCCATCTTGCCGGTTTCTGTAACTGGGATGCCGGAGAAACCGTGCCGCACCTTTGCTTCAAACACATCGCCAACCGTGTGCCGTGGACTCATCACTACAGGGTCCGTGATGAAGCCCTGCTCAAATTTCTGCCAATATGACAGATACAAAAACATGTTAATTATTGGTAGTTATCATTTTACTGTATCTGGAACTTATATCTGGAATCTACAGTTTACCAGACTTACAAAATACAAGTTTCACTTTTAGTTTTTTTTTAATTCCTCAAAATTGTCATCTCTTAACACTCATGTGACTGACCTTGACTTTCCGGACCTCATTGGCCTGGAACTCAGGTGTGCAGTTGTGATGAATAATTCCTATTCCACCCATGAGCTATGGGAAAAACCAGTGAATGAAATGGAAAAGCAATTACGATTCAGTACAAGTGCTGATATATAACGTTTCTGTGATTGTTACTTACAGCCATAGCGATGGCCATGGAGGACTCTGTGACTGTGTCCATGGGAGAGGAAATGAGTGGCGTCTTCAGGGTTATCTTGCGGGTCAGGGCAGATGTCAAATCCTATGACAACACATGACCGTTACAAAAAAAATCATTGTCTATGTAATCAGACATGTTCAACTAAGCAAAGCTAATTTATAACATTTGGTCATTTTAGGAGCTCAACTTAAGTCTGCTACTTAGGTGCAAGTAAAAATGACCTTTTGTCATAAAATCATACAGGTTAAGAACAGCATAAGGGTTAGGAAAATAATAATAAAAAAGGTAGTTTTTTAGTGAAGGATTTCTTTGCAAAAAACATTTACGGGTACACAGAACAGTGTTGCTATTGTTAAGTCAAACTAACACTATGACAAATTGTTAATTGAAATAAAGCTGAAGTAAAATAAAATATAATTGTGACCCTGGACCACAAAACCAGTCTTAAGTCGCACAGGTATATTTGTAGCAATCGATTTCGATATCGATTTTACTTTTATGCCAAAAATCACTAGGATATTAAGTAAAGATCATGTTCCATGAAGATATTTTGTAAATTTCCTACCGTAAATATATCAAAACTTAATTTTTGATTAGTATTATGCATTGCTAAGGTCTTCATTTGGACAACTTTAAAGGCAATTTTCTCAATATTTAGATTTTTTTGCACCCTCAGATTCCAGATTTTCAAATAGTTGTATCTCGGCCAAATATTGTCCTATCGTAACAAACCATACATCAATGGAAAGCTGAAACATAAATGAAACATAAATGAAAATTTTTTATGTTTTTGTTTACATAATATATGTGTGTGTACTATGTATATTTATTATGTATATAAAAATACACACATGCATGTATATTGTTTCAAATATTTACATGTATGTATATATATTTTTTTTTTTTTTTTTTGAGTTCACACATATATTATGTAAAACAAACTTTTATTTTGGATGCAATTAATCGTTTGACAGCACTATAATAAATACTATAATTATATACAAATATTACTAAAATAACACTGACTCAGTCACACAAGTTGACTTAATCAAACTGTAGACACTATTTTTCTTCTTTCTCTCTAACACCTGTGTCCCATCATTAACCGCAGCTCAGCGTAATCTCAGAAGTGCTCAAAGAAAACACAAACAGTGTTGTGTACCTGCGTTTACATCAGCAGGAAACTAAACTGCCTGCCCTACTGGAAAATAAACATTTTAAACAGACTCACAGACTACCATGAACCAAAACATATATGAGATTTTCAACAAAATAAGTTGAAATAGTACCTATTAAGTTGAACTGATTCCCTGTTTAAATAAATCATTGGCTTATCTATCCCAGGAAAGAGAATTTGTTCCATCTTTAATTAAAAATGTGTTTAAAGTTGTGGTTCCAGGTGGACTGATATTTGTGTCATCCTGGTCTCTCTCTCTGTCTCTGTCTCTGTCTCTCTCTCACACACACACACACACACACACACCTGAGCTTCACTGCTTGTGACAACATGCCCAGAACACCAGGGACTGTGTGGATGTTAACACAGCCAAATTAACCTCTCATCCACACAAACACCTCCTTTGGTCCTTTGCAGACCTTCCACCTCACTGATAGTTAAAGAGCTCCTGTTCCATCAACTTGGCATCTGAGTTGATTCATGTGATCAAAAATGATCCTCTGCACTGAAACTGTTTACTAATACAAGAGCTTTTGAGGTCTGTTCCACCCATTTGTTGATAACCTCTGATAAATGTTGGTGGTACTCACCACTTCATCGGATGTGAAGTCAATGAAGCCAGGCAGTATGAGGAAATCACTGAATGAGGAAGGACAGATGGCAGAGTTAGGCAACAATGACCTTTAGATCAGCAATTTATGAATCAGAACATTATCAAAATTACAAAATGCTTAAACACACACTCAAATCAGTGTCAAAAAAGGAAAACCACTCTAAAACAAGCATACAACAAACTAAGATTAATTTAGAATTTCGGGTATTATTATGGCTAGTTTATGCAAACATGACAGCAATGTATGCGACTACTAAACACTACCATTTATTTAGTAAGGATGCATTACATTATTACATTATTAGTAATGACATTTTTAATGTCACAAAAGATTTCTATTTCGAATTAATGCTGTTATTTTGAACCTTCTATTTATCAAAGAAAAAAATGCATCATGGTTTCCACACTGTCAACACTGATAATAATAAGAAATGTTTCTTGAGCAGCAAATTATAGAAAATGTAATAAATTATGTTTATTAAACTTTATTAAATAAGTTTTTCACAAAAACATTAAACAGCAGGATTAAACACTGATAATGAGAACAATTTTAATAATTAAGCACCAGTAATAACTGATATAAAATTGAGCAGCAAATCAGCATATTAGAATGGTTTCTGAAGGTTCATGTGACACTGAAGACTGGAGTAATGATGCTGAAAATTCAGCTTAGCATCACAGGAATAAATTACATTTTAAAATATATGAAAACAGAAAGCAGTTATTTTAAAGGGGTCATATGATGCTTTTTTAAAGATCATTATTTTGTGTATTTGGTGTAACAGAATATGTTGACATGCTTTAATGTTCAAAAAACACATTATTTTTCAAATACTGTACATTATTGTAGGTCCTCTATGCCCCGCCTCTCTCAAACGCTTCGTTTTCTACAAAGTCCCTCCTTCCGACAAGCGCAGTCTGCTCTGATTGGCCAGCTGACCCAGTGCATTGTGATTGGCCGAACACCGCAAGCACTCGTCGGAAATGTAACGCCCCTTACCATAATCACGAGCTTCATCTTTCAAAATAAATGTAAAGACAGTAAATAATGTCATTAGTTTTACCATCAGTTCAAGCCAGAAAGGGGAACAGACACAGTAATGATGCAGTACACAAGCCGCGGTTAAGACAGCTGACTCAACTGTGATGTGACGCTGTCTCTCTCTCTATCTCTCTCTCTCTCGCACACACACACGATCACGCGTGCACACATACACGCGCGAGGAAAACTTGAAATCGCATCATATGACCCCTTTAAATTGTAATAATATTTCACAACATTTCTGTTTTTTGTATATTGATCAAATAAATGCAGCCTTGGTAAGCATAAGAGATTTCTTTCAAAAACATAAAAAAAAATATTAGCAAGTCGACTGATTATTTTAATGCAGTGCATGAGCAAATGAATATGCGTGTTTTGCCTGTAGCATTAATACTTTAAGAAGCCACAAATGATAAACTTGCACGCGTACATTATGTCTCTGGTCTTGTCAAGAGGATTTATATTATCTACTTAAGATGTGGCATACTGAGACGTCCTGTTAATGTTCTTAACCGTGTCACCAATGTCACACGCAAATACACATAGCCTCTAATGCAGCGGTACTATACTACAAAAGTGTGTGCAAATGAAAAAATATGAGATTTAAGTTTAGTCACTTGACAATTTAATGCCTCCTTGTAAAAGTATTAAATAAATCTGACCCTGAACTTAAAGTGGTACCCAAAACTTGATATACGAAAGCATGTTATCAGTGTTGTTAGAATCTAACTTGACTTAAAAGCACTGTTATTGTTTCAGGGCTACAAATAGAAAGTGTTAAATGATATCCCTCACTTTAAAGCATGATAATGTAAAAATGGGACCGGATTTGTCTGTCTCAGGAGGATGTGTGAGAAGGCACTGTTCAGTGTCCCGGCCCCATGTGGCCTAACGCTCATAAAACCTACATTAGACCAGATTAAACACTCCAGCCAGCATGACAAAAATAGACGCAGGGACCACTGCTCTGATAACAAGTTTTCATAAGGCTGGGAAAGCATAAACACATTCATATTCACACACAAACACAAGCTCATTTAATGCACTGGTGTAAAACATACTATGTTCATAAACATTCTGCATTTCTAATTGATACTAAAGCACATGTTGAGCAAGCAGGGACAAAAGGGACCACACATGCACTCTGGTTTTGCATTGTCCCATAAACACGGGTTGCATGTGGTGGGACTGAGCACTTGAGCTCCCCGTTGCTATGGAGATGCACGAGGGTTGCCATGGAGCTGAGAGCCATCTCACTGACAGATGTCCAGAAAGATGCCGCATGTGTGTCCCAGGGTGAAGCTACACATGATAGGACCTGTGCTGACATTGTGCTGTCCATGTCAGTCTTTGTGACTGATTACAAGGCAGGGCATCTAGAAAAGGATTTTGTGCACATGATCCCTGACTTACTTGTATGTGAGACCATCACCGATGGCAAAGAGCTGCTGGGCAGTGAGTCCATCCTCTGGAACGTACCCAGTTCCACCGCTGATAAGGTAATCAGCCATGCTACAAACATACAAAAGAGAGTTTGTAACATGAAATTTGGTTTCAACTTCAACCATCCACAGACAAGTTGTACTGTATGACAGTGCATAAAAACAATGTTGTACCTATAAACTATGTAACAACTTTAAAACACCTTTTCAGAGAGGTATTGATTTGACATTGCATGTTATAGTGATACAACAGTGTCCTGCTGTGAAATATATTTCACAACATAATATATATATATATATATATATATATGTAAATATAGGAACAATGCCTACTGATAGAGAATTTAAACGACAATTTTCTGTGCAGATAACTTGCTGCTCATTCTTCAACGTTTATGAGCGCGTTAAATAGAAAAACAAAGAGGAATCAACTTACAGTTTCGAGTTACTTTCTCTTTCAGACCAGTGTTATGAACACACTTCCTTCTGCTGAATATTCACCCTCACGTACAGTATCTCACATGATGACGGCTGTATTAAAGTGCATTAGAGATCAATGCGGGGATCAGCAGTCTCTCATCCCGTACAGCAGCGTTCTGAGGAGGCTGGAGGCTACTCTGGATGGAGGGTCTCATGGAGAGACCGTCAACCGTGTGAACTGAAGTCACATGATGCCCGCTCAGTTTAACGCTTGGAAAGGGAACAGGACAGGTTGAGCTAAACACTCCCCAAACCTGTTTTTGCACGTTTCCTGGGAGTCAATAAATATTTTTTTATTTTTAAATATCTCTGGATTTACATAAGCCACTCTTATGTTGAAACGATATAACGCATAAAATGTTCGTAATACCTGAGAGATTTCATTGAAAAATCGAACTAGATTCTGAGAGAAGTAAACAAATCGTTATTTTGCGTCGACTCGAATCTTTTTGATGATTCGATTGAACCGATGCACAATACCGATCTGAAAAATGCGTTCTCGACTCGAGACTCATTGAACAGAACATGTTTTTGAATTGAACATGTTCAATTGGTACTTTTTATGAGCTGAATCATGCCTGCAACACGCCTAATTGGGACACATTACAATACATTTTATTAAATATTCTAAACATGTTATAAATATTTATAAAACTAAACCTGAACACCCGTAATAAACAGCAATAACTATGCAGGATGTCAGGAACCACGCACTTTTTCCTTCTTTCTTTTTATTTATTTATTTGGAACCAGTTATTTGAAGCGAAACCTGTGCTGTCTTTTAATTTATTTTGTTAAAGGATGCAATATATTTTGTTGAGATGTAATAGTTTATTGTCTTATTATTTTGCTTTATTTTATCTCAAATTTATTTGATCTTATTTTGGTAATTTTCATTCCTATATTTACTATATTACGTCTGTACTTTTGCATGCATATTTATTTATTTATAAATTAAAAAAGAACAAACAAGTTGATATGTAATACAAAAATATTAGGATAAAATCATTTTTGTTTTAGGCCAGATCTTCAGAGGGTTATATTTTCTGAGCATAAAAAATTAAATAAAATTTTAAATTGCACTTACCATACAAAATTTCCTGAGAGTGTTGCATTTTTGTATTTAACAACTCAGTGGACTTCAGTGGTTTGCATTCATTGCAAATTGCAAAATCATTCAATGATTAATGAAGTCTTGATTACAACATGGGATTTGTAATTCACTTTGCACTAGAATTGCACTGCATTTAACTGCACATACATTCAATAAAATCACTTCGGCCATTAAAGCCTCGTTTAACATATAGGCAGCATCTAACACCCAGATAACTCTAAGTGGATATGCCATCAGCAGAATCAATTCCTGATGGACGTTTAATCTTGCCCTCTCAGCATACACAGACATGCTGTTCTTTCCTAGTGGGATTTATACTCTAAACTGCAGATTAGACCTAAAGAGTGCTCTATCAAAGTAATCCTTCGTTAAAGTTCTCTTCTCATCTGTCGAGAGAGCCGACACTAATGGGAAAGGGAAAAGATATGGTGGAAAAATGACAAAGTCCCTCTAGATTTTAGTTGTTTTACAGCAACGAGCTTCATGAATCATGACACAGTTAGCAGAGATTATTTCAGATGCTGTACAACACAGAAGATGTGCAAGGAGCGTTGAAGAGCATGCAGACACACTACAGATTGATGGGTCATGTCTTACATTCTCAGAGTCACATGGTCCTTAAGCCAAGCTGAAGATCTGCATTTCTGAGGCAGATAAATACTAGTTAACCTCCGAGGACAGAAGTGTCAACCGCAGAGGTGGGGAGACCCTTGCTTGACCCTTAGAAAAGCACCTGTGTTGCAGGTGTCAGTGTCAAAGCTGGGATGAGGTAATAAGCTGTGATGCCAGATCCAGCTGAAAGCTCATGGGGTTTCTGAAAAGGTGTCTTGTATCCTGAGAGTCAAAACAACATCAAAGGCTGTTGCTGTGGACATTCCAAACTGTTATTTAGGAATGTGATTGATGCTTATACAGTGGACCCAAAAAGTATTTGGACACCTATGCATAAATGTCACCAGGTTAGGTAACAAAATATCAAACAAATGGCATTTATTTTAAATGAAGACAGCACAAACCCACTTCTGATAGGTTCTAAATGATAAAACAATAAATATACTGTAAAAAAAAACTGAGACAAGATTTAGCATCATTTATCTAATGCAATAGTTCTCAAGCTAAGAAGCTGGAACAACTGTTAGTAAAGTTATTATAATGCATGCAGCAAAACACTTTATCATAACTAACATCAGTCAGTTAATTCATTGTTATGAATTCATTCATTTAAAGTTGTTAAATGACGATTAAATTTTTAAATAAAATGCTTATTTGTTTATAAATATGTCATTATGCTGATTCTGTATTTACAGCTGATCTATAATACATTACTGTCTTCATTTGTTTTGACTGGACAAATCAGCGGTCACAGACACAACAGAGCCACCCTCTCCTTCTTCTCTCCCATTCACTCTCACAGCTGTTATTTTTCTATTATTCCATCTACAATTTCAACACAAGTTTAAAATATTAAGAAATGACACATACATACACAAAAGGGGACCAAAATCAACATGAGTTATTCCCAAAACAGCATTAATTATTAATGGGTCAAAATACATTATTAATCACAATTATTTAGTTGGTCATCAGGTCATTGTTTTTACATTTGTATATAACATTTATATTGTACAAGTATATAATTGAATGAAAGAATAATAGACTGTATGTTAATTTTTTTGTCAATATTTTTATCAGTCTGCAATAAACAAATTATA
>NW_015552592.1:153416-156331 GCF_001515605.1 Sinocyclocheilus anshuiensis | reverse complement strand
TTGAGTTAATATATACACCATATATTTGTATAAATGATATATGGCATACATAATGTATATTTGTGTGTGTATATGTCCCTCCTTATTAAATGTGATCAAGTATGATGTACAGTGTCTTAGAATGGTAAAATCAGATACTTGAGAAAAAGAAACCAAGACCTGCTCATTCATTCATTCTTAATAAGTAGACCTACACTATGTTCTCACCTCTCTGGTTCATATCCCGCCTGTATTCGGGTGGCACTGTAGCGCTGGGCAGCCGTCTCGTGCCCGTGCCCGTGTAGTGTATTATGGGTAAACGGGCCATGAAAGTGATGATCCGAGTCTCGTAAAGACATCCGTGGCCTGGCCGGCTCCATGTCCCCCACAATACGCCGGTAATCAATTTGGTAGCTGTCCCTGTCCCCATCCGCATAGCGGTCATACCTGTGCCCATCCATATCAGCGAAATCCAGCGGGTCGTCCTCCACCGTGGCTCTGTTTGAGCCCGACCAACCCCAAAAAACACCTGATTGTTGTCTCACCCCCCTCACCTGAGACCACCTCACAGTCACAGCTGTTTGCTCATACACCAAAGTTTAAAAGAATACAAAATCAATAAGAGATATGGATATGGGAGTCCTCCGTTAGATTTGTATCCCATTTGCATAAGCTATTAGCATCTTCCAAACCACAGGCCAAAGTTGTAGAGTTGTGCGAGTGCAAATCAGGTTACCTGTAGATGAAGTTGAGATTTTGATCAGCAATTGAAAATCCCAAATTTCAAATGTCCAAAATGAGAAGCTTCTAAGATCTGGTTGGATGTCTTTTTCACAGTCCCACTGATCAACCTGAAAGAAAAACCAGATCACAGAACCTCAGACAGTAGTTAACCGGATGGCAGACAAGCAGAAATTGAATGAGCCTGGTTCTCTCTCTCCCTGTTTCACTTCAGCTAAGCTCTGTTTCTGACAGAAGCGCGTCACTTTCACAAAGAGGATTGCAGAATTAAGTGTGCATGTGTGTTTGTGTGTGTGCTTTAACAGGGGGAGGAACTTGTGGTGCATGGTATTCACTAATGGAGCGAAAGACAAGGGATGGGTTTTACATGCCCCACCTCTTGTTTCTCCAAAGGTATTTTAACATTGCAGTGCACATTTGAGATTTTGTGTGGCTATGAAAAGCATGCATTTGTGACAATTAAAATATGTGTTAACAGTTTATTTGGGGCGTCATTTTCATTCTTTTGCGTGAGCATGCATGCATACGCCTCTGTCACTATGTGTACGCACAGCCTAGAAACGGCGTTCTCACAAACAAAGTCAAATCCCAGGGTGCACTGATGGAGTGTGCTCAACCCTGGAGAGGTTTCAGGTTGGAGCAACAGAAAACGGCTCTTGACGAGTTAATTACACGCAGACGCTCTGCAAGTAGTGCTCTGGCAAAACCGTGGCTTGAACAAACATGCACCCTTGTTTGTGTGCACAGGTAAACGAGTGTCCTTCCTTACATCAGAGACTTGTGTTGACCTATTTATTTTGATGAAAAGGCAATTAGCTTGTGATTGAAGGTGTGTGGTTTGTGTCTGTCTGCATGTTGTGGGAAGGTTTTGGGAGAGGAGAAAGGGGTTATGGGTACACAAATAGGTGTTTATGTCGTAGGATGTTACGTTGTCTACAGGTCAGCCAGGTATTCAAATCCCCTTGACGTATTTTTTAAAGTCTCACCATCACTAAGTAGGAAGAATTAACAGACTTATGTAAGGAAGGCAATTGTTCCTACACTGCCACCATCTGGTAAACCTCCAACAGAACAGGATGGGGTGTGTACTGTATTTGTGGAAATTGATGAACTGTGTATTCAGCAAGCGCCCTGTTGGGGTGTATAATTGCACACATACTGTACATTTTGTCATTTTAAAAACAAATAAACATATCGATTATGATTACGATTGTTATGTACACTGGGAAAAATATAATTTATTTCAATCAGTATTGTTGCAGTATATTTTACACTTTATGTATGTGTGTGTGTAATTTTTACTATCATTATTATTGTTAATATTTATGTGTATTCATGTTTGACTCTATTTCTTCTATGGAACACAAAAACACAATTTCTTAAGAATATCCTGGCCACTTTTCATGTAGTGAAAGTGAAATGTCAAAAACGACAAAAAAGCACCATAAATGTATTCTTAAACTGACTTTGTGTGCTACATTATAAGTCTTCTGAAATTATACAGTAGTTTTGTGTGAAGAACAGACTAAAATTTGAGTTCTCATTATGTACTTCATGATACATTTACGGTGTTTCTTTGCCATGATGGAGCTTGACAGACCTCTCCTTATGATATATTAAAAAATATCTAGAATATTCCTTCTGTCCCACAGGAGGAAGAAAATCATACAGGTTTGGAATGGCATGAGGATGAGCAAATAATGACAGAATTGTCAACTATTTAAAATAAGTTAATTTGTCTTGACTCATAGGCAAATGCTTTCACTGGAAACCAAGACAAAAATATGACCTACATCTAACCGTCGCAGAAACCTGTACACATCATTTGATTTAAATATTAACATGATTTGGCCAATTTATGAGCATTTTTAAGTAGTTAGGACAAATATGATACTTAATTATATTAGTTAATTATATTAGTAAGGATGTTTTGCCCTCACAAGCATAACCAAACCAAACAACCTCATTAACATCAACAAGGAGACAGAGTTGCTAAGGGTCTGATGAAAAGTCTCATCTGTAAGTGACAGAGTGCTTGTGACAGTTGCAGGGGATTGCGGTAGGAAAGTCTCTTATAAGCACTGACTGCAGCTTCCTAATGCTGCTGAGAGACTGCAAGTTTACTTCACACACACAAACACAAACACACACACACACACACACACACACACACACACACACACACACACACACAC
>NW_015552592.1:143905-153093 GCF_001515605.1 Sinocyclocheilus anshuiensis | reverse complement strand
ACAAAAACAAACACACACACACACACACACACACACACACACACACACACACACACACACACACACTAACATGCCGCCTACTGCATGCAGATTAGCTTAATGTTTTTATGAATGAATAAATCGCTGGAAAGCGTTGTATCTAAAGAATTAATGTAGGTTTAAATGTATAGGCCTATTATATTATTGTTCATACACCTCTTCCAATCCAAGCTTGTCATCTTTTCACATTTTCTTTCTGTTACATGTGACAGAATTATCTGCCTTATTAACTCTTAAGAAATCTGTGTGTCTGTGGAAACATTAATTTGTTGACTAAATATTCTGGTTAAAAATACAGTGTGATTCAGACGCTCACCTGATGGGATGACGACCTAATCCAGTTTAGTATTGGTCACTGACGTCTAGGTGAAAGTGACTTTGAAAGTAACTACGATTTATGTACTCGTTTTAGAGCATCAGTGTTGGGCACCCTTACGAAAAAGAAGTTTATTCAAGTGTGCCATTAGTATACTTCTTTTAAACTAAAAAATAGGAAAGTATACTTTTAGTCTACTTTTTATGTACTTCTCAGAAATGGGCTTTATGTACTTCTCAGAAATATACTTAAAATGACATTTAAGTATACTTAACTTATAGCCTACTTAGAAAAAGTCTAAATATACTTGAGCTATACTTGTGTTCCTAGAATCCGTGTTTTCATTGTTATACTGTAGGGGGCGCTAGTACACATCTTCTGTACAGAATTTCCAAAAAACACAAGTGAAGAAGAAACCGAAACAACAGATGCTTCCACATGTATTCTAACACGATCATCAGACATAAAACAGTAAAGTTTGTAAAGTTGTAAACATGTAAAGTTGATGTAATGTCGACCAATGAAGAGGTAATAATGACTGTCAAGCTTTGGGGTGTTGATCGACATTATATAACAAAATATATACAAATTAATACCTAAATAGGGACATAGTAGTATACTTAAAGTATGATGTAAATTTCACTTAAAGAAAACTTTCGAGTATACTTGCAGTATAAAACTACTAAACTAGTAGTTTACTAAGGCTATACTTCAAAGTGTACTAAAAATGCTACTACAATATTTAATTAGAAAACTATCAGTACTACATAAAGTATACTTAAAAATATACTTGAACTTTACTTAAGTATACTTAATAAAATAAACTTGAAATATACTACTTTTTGGTAAGGGCAGTAGTGTCGCTACAAACTGTCACGCTGTTTCCGAGTTGCTAATTTGCACAGTGTAGCTGTAATTTCGTTCACAAACTCCAAAACGTTACATTTTTACTGAAATGATCATTCAACATTCATGTAGTTATGTCTGAGAATCAGAACTCTTTTGAGTCAGTTCTTTTTTTAATGAAAAGGTTTGAATCCGTTCGCGCTTCTGGCTATGAATCAAACGATTCAGAATCGGACGCCTAACGAACTCGTGTTGTTTGGAGCAATTTTCACTCCGCGAAATTAACGCGATAGACGCAGAGCTATTTAGTTGGAAGCACAAGAAACAAAAATAGTGCTGAATTGAGTAGCTATTTACCTACAATCCATTGAAACAAAACCTTTAAAACACTTTTCGATTTGATAAAGACACCATTATGTTCGACACCTGCACGTGCAACTTGAGAATGAATCATGAGGTAGGCTACCTCAGGTAAAACATTCTTCAGTTCACGAAAACACCTCAGTTACCGTGTTATTTATTTATTTATTTTTTTTATAGGTGGTAGCAAGGCGTTTTGAAGTCTAATATTGTACTCGATATGGTCATCTTTCAGTACAGTGGGTTATCTAAGTGTTGTGTCACGTGAACAAGTAGTTTAGAGATGATTTTGCTGCGGTTGCTGTATCTATCAAACTAGGGCTTAACTGCATTTTGCAAACCAACATTTGGTTATTAGAGCTATTCAAATGAGCACCATTGTGAATGTCGATAGTCGTGCTAATTCATTTATCTGTGTGATGTTACGCTCTAAAAAATGCTGGGTTAAATACAACCCAGTGCTGGGTAAAATAGGGACAAACCCAGCAATTGGGTTGTTTTGACCCAGCGGTTGGGTTACTACCCAGAAGGTTGGGTTAAACGTTTAACCCAACCGCTGTGTCAAAACAGCCCAATTGCTGGGTTTGTCCCTATTTAACCCAGCATTTTTTAGAGTGTAGAAGGTTGTGTAAGTCGTTTTGTAGCTTATTTCTTCAGTGCTCTTTAAGGATTGGAACAGAAAGAATGGAATTCTGGAAATTACAGTACTGTATTTTGTCATAGTACATCCAACTCTTGCTCGATCTCAATATAATTTCATACTTTTAAATTCAGTATTTGCTTGCATTCATTGTGTGTACTTAAACGAGTATCATTAAAATAAAGGATGTAAGTTATTAACTTATATAAAATATATAAACATGTAGTGTTTAATCATGTTTAAATATTTATTCAAATGAAAAACTTAAAAATAAGAAAGCAGGTATGACCTGCAATATTCTACATACATGTATATTTAGTAAAGAGCCATACAGGTACAAATGAAAATGTTTTTTTTTTCCTACCACAAAATGACTAATTTGCCTCTTTGCATTGGAATTTAAAACGCTTTTCTCTATTTTAACCTTAAATAATACACTAATTGTAATATAAGTAATAGAAATATTAGAAAAAAATATTTTAAGTCATTAATGGACCATCATTATTGCACAAATAGTATTTAGTGCCAAAAGATCTCCTCAAAATATTAAATAAATATTATTGAACTAAAATATAGAACACCTATTTAACTGAAAAATAGTTAAGCTGTAAAAATGTGTTAACCTGTGGGTTAAGAAAATCATATTAATGTTGCCTCTCCAGAATAAAATGATACTGTAAATGTCTACGTAATAATCAATGCATAATATGCTGTAATGTTTACAAAAAATGCTGCAAATACCAGTTTAGTGAAGCTGTCATCTATCCAACTTAAACCCATTCAAATGTATTGTCAACGCTGGTTTGTTTGGAGAGTTCCATGAACCACGTGACCACGCGGCGACGCCGGCGAGATCAAAGCTGGTCGTAACCAGTGTCGGGGAAAGTTACTTTTAAAAGTAATGTATTACAATATTGCGTTACTCCAAAAAAAGTAACTAATTACGGTACTTAGTTACTTTTTATGAAAAGTAATGCGTTACGTTACTTTTGCATTACTTTTTAAATCTGGACAGGGCTTGCTTGTTTGTTTTTTTTTTTTAAAAGTTCTGTTTTTGGCAAATATAAAAGCCCTTTCACACCAAAAGTGAAATGAATAAGCCTCAGGCTGAAGGGAAAGTAAATTACAGTCGAATGCAGAAGAAGACATTTCAACACACTTAAAAAAGACAATAAAAAAGACACAAATGTTTGACTAGAGTAATTTGTGCTTATTAGTACGGTTGAACTGGATCATCGAAGGTCAGAAGCAAATAGAATGGGATTAAATACATAAGAGATTAATTAATGCATATTCATATTTATTTTAGAACTACAGTAACATCTTCTGATTTCTCAACATGAGGACAGGAGAGCTGTCAATCATTAAATTGAAAAAAAAAGTTAAAAACCTGCGTTACTTGAAAAAGTAACTCAGATATTCTCTTGAAAATTAAAAAGTAATGCGTTACTTTACTAGTTACTTGAAAAAAGTAATCTGATTACGTAACTCGCGTTACTTGTAATGAGTTACCCCCAACACTGGTCGTAACTCTGTTTTTCGATGGCTCTGGCTTTTAACTGAAGCGCAACACTTTATGATTTACGCCACATTAAGTGCTCCAAAACGGTATTTATTGTTTGAATTGAGTATTAAAGCTTACAACATTTGAAAGCTGACACTTTGTTTCATATCGCAAGCAGGGTTGCCACTTTGGCGTGAGATTTACATGGGCACTTGGGCAGAGTGAGAGCGTGAGGCAGAGCCTAAAAGCGTGTCTCACGCCAAATGCGTGAGAGTTGGCAACCATGGCTGCAGTTATGTGAGATTTGATTTATCCAACTCCAGCAGAGGGCACTGTGGATTTGTTTTTAAACATTGCTTCCAGTTAGGGCTGCACGATTAATCGCATGCGATATTTAACGCGCATCTTATCAGTAAAGCCGGTTCTGTAATCAGCGGTAAATCTCCATCACCTGCGGGCTTTCACATTGAGCAGCATTAACCACACAGAGCCGTTGTTCACCGACGAGTTGCGCTAAACCACGTTCATATTCGCGCGATTTTTTGTCAAGATGAGCATTAAATATCGCATGCGATTAATCGTGCAGCCCTACTTCCAGTCTGTCTGTCCTCTAGTCCAGAAAATAATAGATCAAGATCAAATCCCAATAGGTTTTGCTAGCAAAATGCAACAAAATTGTAACGAAGCATGCATTTGTTTGTGTCTGAACTCTGCCTATCTGTACTGAAAGACTATCAATTCTTGTATTAAAAGACAATCAGTCTGATTTGAGATTAAATACTGTAGTTGATCATTATAAAAAATCCTGTATTTTGAGGATAAGGTCATGCAGTATTTGCTGTTTAAGATGAGCTTTATTGAATGCAAGAACATTCTGCACTTCGCTTTACACCGATTTTGTTTTGAAACGCATGTCCTTCAGCAGCCACTCAAAATACAAGCACTTTGAGATGCAATTAATTAAACTTTATTGTGTGATATTATTATTGAATTCTTTGAGCGCTGCATGCTTTATTAAATCAATAGGGCACAGAAAGCAAATCACTCTAGCACAGGGTTCTTTCTCTCCTCTGTCGCTCTACTGTGTTAAAAGTGATTTCAGACTTTCAGTATTTTTTTTTTCAAGGCACGGAGAATGTAAAAGCATGAAACATTTTACATAAGCATGCCCAACCTCCTCACAGTTTGTGTCTGGAAAACCAGAAAAAATAAGTATTGAGCTGTTTCTTAGGTGGTGACGCATTAATAATTCATTCATCATTTGGTGTTCCTGTGGCTCAGTGGTAGAGCATTGCCTTAGCAGCCTGAATGCACTGTAAGTCGCTTTGGATAAAAGCGTCTGCTAAATGCATAAATGTAAATCAGTTGATGATGGATTAGTCTCCAAATTATTATGCATACCTCAATAAGTAACGTCTATAACAGTTCAAGCATGCAAATCCTGTATCAGCCTGTGGTGTAATGTGGCCAGGTGTGAATGATTTATTTGTCCAATGACAAGATCAATACAGATCTGGCTACAAATGGCTGCATGATAGACCTCTAAATGCTCTTTTCTCACAGCTGACACTCAATAGCTTGAGAGAACATTATGATGAATAGAATGTATTCTATTGCAGAATACTGTACATTATATATATATATTGCAATGCATTTCCATTAATGAATCTTTATTTTTGACTGGAGTATGACACATTTGGCAACGTATGAGACAATTCACTTATCTAATTGGCATATCTAACTGCTTTGCATTATGTTAATGACACAAAAAAATAAATTGCAAAACAAAAGTAATAATTAAAATCAATACCTGGCATCTGTGTATTGATTCGGTATTGTGATAAAATCTTACTGCAGTACTAGACAGTATTGATTTTCCTCCCACCTGTAGTCTTCACAGATCCCAAGAGATACTTTATATTCTCAGCAGGTTTCACTTGATTTAATTTAAGTATATAGTTGAATTTAAGTCATTTCTTGGCTTTGTGGTGAGATTTGTTGCAGAGCAAGTCCTATGTGTCACAGAATATTTTTACATATGCAAATTATTTTACCAACAGCTGATGTGCATTATGCTGTATTATTTATTCATTCACTTAAAATAATTTGTAAAAAGTAATAGCACAGTCTGAGGTGTCTTTGGTGACTGTAGCTTGTATAGTCTAAACGGTGATATCAGATGCCAAAACTCATTTATAGGAGCTGGATCATTTATGTAAATGAGACCTTTTCCACTCATGTATGTGACACATCTTGTTTATTTTCCACAGTTTAAAACTGCACCAGGATTTGACTTCAAGCGTATCAAGATTGGCCATTGCCCTCTTCCGGTTGCGATTTTAGATCTTTTCTTCTTCTGACATTTAAAACCCCCACTGAGAGGAGAGATGGAGGTGAAAGGATGGAACATTCCCAGAGGTCTTCAACAAAATAGCTCTTACCAGAACTACCCCAGTAAGTGGCCCATTTAGCTCATGATGATTTTTAAACATGCCATATTTATTAAAAGGAGATGAATGTACACTACCATTCAAAATTTTGGGGTCAGTAAGATCTTTTTTAAAGAAATTAATACTTTTATTTGGCGAGGATGCATGAAATTAATCAAAAGTGACAGTAAAGACATTAATAATGCTACAAAAGATTTCTAGTTTGAATTTTTTTTTTTTATTCAACACAGAATCTTGACAAAAATGTATCATGGTTTCCACAAAAATTAAACGGCACAACTGGTTTCAACATTCATAATAATATGAGCAGCAATTCAGCATATAAGAATGATTTCTGAAGGATCATGTGACACTGAAGACTGGAGTAATGATGCTTTATCAGCTTTTTTATCACAGGAATAAATTACATATTCAAATATATTTAAATAGAAAACTGTTATTTTAAATTGTGATATTATTTTATAATATTACTGCTTTTACTGTATTTGTAATCAAATGCAGACTTGGTGAGCGGCTTTTTACAAATTTTCAAACATCTTACTGACCCCAAACTTCAATGGTAGTGTACATTAATCTTTTTTTAATATGATTTTATATAGACAATACAGCATGGACTGCACAAAACAAAGGTCTTATAATATATTGCTTACTGCACAAAATAGAAGGATGAGCTTAGACATTTCTAAAAGTGGGGAGACATAAATATCTTAGAATATAGTTTAAATTTAGTTTTTGGACTAGACTGGTACTAGGTTATACATTGAGTGGTTTTATTTCAAAAGATCAAAGCTAATTTTATTCTTCACAATCTGTTCCTATTAACTGAAGCAGATAAAAATCAAATCGTGTCTTTACCACATTCATGAATTAAACCTCAGCACGTATTGTTTGGACTGACAGCTTTTGATTGGCAGAGCTAAAGCAAAAGGAATAATGTTTTGATTCTGTCATGGCAACGCAGACCCCAAAGCCCACCCCCCCCAACCCACTGTCTCGAGTCAGTCAGTCAGACCGCGAGTGTGACTTAATTTATCTTTGTTAGTCCACTGCTGCTCTGGAGGGCTAATTAGTCCTGTGTGGGTTGGAAGAACCAGCCAAGGAGAAACAGTGTGTGTGTGCATGGAGAGAGAGAGAGCGAGAGAGAGAGACCCAGGTGTGTGAGCTTCAGTAAAACTACAGAAAGCAAATCTTTTCAAAGGGATAGTGCTTTTTTTACTTACTGAGGTTGTGTCACATGGGACGAGATCTTTTAAGGAGAAGTAGAATCTAAAAAAAGGAAAGTACAGCCTTCTCACCTTGTGGATTGTGTGTATGTGAGAAAAAGAGAGGGAGAGTCGCTGTATCTAATCATATGTTTGGGGAAAGTATGTTAGGTCCCCTGAGGCTCCTCTCACTATTGCTTTCTCTTTCTTTTTTCTTTTTTAATCCCTTACACATTCATTCATTCATTGCACCAAGAACAAAAGCACAGATCTTTATGTTTTCTAAAGAGGACGTGAGTGGTGGTTGCAAAGATAGATAGACGTCAATAAAATCAAATTATATATATATTCTATACTGTTTTGTCAAAGTAAATATAAAACATTGAAAACAGAAATGTATTCATATTAAATAAGTGGATTAAGGCATCACAACAGTAAAATGTACACAATATTTTGGTTTATTACGATTTTTAATTTTGCTTATTCGTTTTATATGAAATCATCAGATGCAGATACTAGGTGTTTTTGGGTAATTGCTAATTAAAGAAGAATACATGAGTTATTCTTTCCTGTGTAAAAGTTATTGCCATGGTGCTATAGTGTTTTGTGAGTGGTTATAGTGAGTGGTTGCCAGGGTGTTGCTATTCATTTACTTAGGTGTACTGATGGTTTTTAAAGCATGGTGCTGTGCAGTTGCTAAGGTGTTGTGGGTGTTGAAATCTTTTACTGATTCCAAATTACATGACAAAAATTGTATTTAGTAATGTATCCATTACATTACACATTTTAGGTAATATAATCAGACTACTTTTAGATTACTTTTGAATTATCTCGTTTTTCACATTGATTTAAATAGGATAATCTTGTACCATATTGATATAAAAATACAAAGAGTAAGAAAATATATTCCATCTGTTGTTATCAACAACATGAAGTGCATTAAACATTATATTATGCCAAGTAGGACTGCACAATTAATCGAATTTCTAATCGCGATTACAATTATGAATGCCACAATTACGCAGTCGTTCAAAGCTGCAATTAATCGTTCAAAGTCCACTTATGTTATTCTGCGTGCTTAAGATGCGTTTTTTTTCTTTCTACATGTTATCTTAAGGGTTTTTCCCATTATTTAAATTTTAGTTTTAGTATAACATTATAATACCATTCATATTTGTACTTTTTTATAATTTAAAGAAGAAACCAATCCGATGTATATTTGACATTTGAGGCTTAATACTATAGAAAAGCACTAAAAGTTTTTCAGTTAGTGTTTTCAGCTTGTTTATTTTCATATAAAAATGTGGCATGCAGTTGCATCAAACAATGGTATAAACATCATTCAATGTAAATTGTGATAATCGTAATTAATAATCGCAATTACAATTTCAAGGGAATAATCGACAATTATGATTTTTGTCATAATCGTGCACCCCTTATGCCAAGGTTTCCAAAACTAGGTTTGTGAAGGAACTGTAGGGGTGTTATGAGTTTCCAATCAAGTCTGATCGCTTAGAAAAGTACTACCCCACGATTTGAGGTAACTCATGTCTGAAGAACAAATAATATGATTACACACTGATTTTAAATATGTATGGTTAAGGGTTTGTTCAAATCCTTTACATTAAGTATGAAAAATAATAATACTGCATTATTCATTTTCTCTTTTCATTTAGGCAAAGTGATGCTAGTAGCTGTCTATTGGCACATGCAAATCAATTAATTTAGAGTAAAGTGTGTGTCTGTGTGTTTGCTCATATCCTAAGTGGCCTTGTGGTACTTGATATGATTTCTGTGTTCCTTGATGGGTGTGCATGCGTTCTCTCTCTCT
>NW_015552592.1:119142-143496 GCF_001515605.1 Sinocyclocheilus anshuiensis | reverse complement strand
CCCCTCCCCTCTCTCTCTCTCTCTCTCTCTCTCTCTCCTAGCATCGTGTTTGCTTGTATCAGTTGGATTTGTGAACGTGAGAGCGCGTGTGTGTCTGCAGTGCCGCTTGGCCATTTGAAACGGCAGTCTCTGCCTCCTCTCGGACCGTATGTGTGTGCGAGTGCGTGCATGTGTGTGTCCGTCCCAGCTCTCCGTCCTCAGGGAGGAGGGAGTCTAACAGGCTGTTGGAGATCAAAGAAGAGACATTTCATTTGGATCAAGGACGGAGCTTGAACAGTGCTTTGGGATTTCTGAACGGAAGGGGAGAGAGTACGGGAGCGGGAAACTATCGTACAGTGTCCTGTGAAAGAGTAGATGATACGTTACTTAAGTGTTAACTGAACGTTACCTGGACAATTTTGGAGGTGTTGTAGAGCGCAATTGTTACCTTTAAGGTTTCAGCACACTACTTGAACGTTACCTAAACATTTGTTTGTGGTAAAGACATCATGGCTGTGCAACTGATGCCTGAATCTGCCGTCTGCCTGCTTATGGTGAGTACAAAGCCAACTCTGAACACACACACACACACACTTAAAAACACCCTCGGGATTGAGTTATGAACTATCTGTCACATCTGACTTGATGGATTTGACTGCAGCTCAATTTTTCTTTTTACTGTACACACACACACACACACACACAAAAGCCGAAGCACATGCACTCCGCAGCACTGCCACCAAACGCTGACTGAATTGCAGCACAGCACACTAACATTGCAGAGAAAAACCCCTGACAGGTATCCTGACATCAGCATCCATGTGTCATCTCTAGTACTACTGCCTCAGTTTTGAGAGACTGCCAGAGTTCGGTGGACACACATTTGCAGAGAGTGTGCTTTTTGAACACTGGGGTTTCATTACTGCCCGATGGACTTGTTTTTAATAGTGCTGATTTTTGTTTCGCTGACTTTGTATGCGTGCGCACTCACGCCGTTTAGCTGAATAAGGTGGATTCAATCTGTGAATTGTGTGATATCAGGTGGATGATGATTATTGATTGTGTGCACCTGTTTCAGTGTGATTTAGTTGGTGTATTGTGCTTTTGAGAGGTGTAGAGAGAGGTTGTGAAGCTGAAAGAGGGAGGCGGTGTGGTGTAAGATCACCTCTGGAAAGACAAGGAGAAAGCATGTCACTGCCCCACCCCTGTGCCCTACCTGTAACAGCTGTCTGTCTCCATGGTGGTAGGCCACGGCTCTTTCTGACATGTTGAGGGGAAGGCAGTGAGACAGACAGGGAGAGAGAGAGAGACAGAGCAAAGTGCTCTGCAAATAAGCTTTCATCTTCTATTTCTCATTTTCTTTTATTCCCTTCTACCACCTCTGACACTGGAATTCAGAATACCTTGGAATCAAATCCAAATCCGCAATTGCTTTGGAAGATCTGTCTGGGGATGCAGTGGTATAGGAATTTTGTCTGTTACTGATATGAGAAGAATAAATTTGTACTGTTTTAAAAATGTACAGTAAAAAGGAGATAGTATATACAGGTACAAGTGTACATTTTTTTTTTTTTTAAGTTTTCGGTTTCAGTTGGAAAAATTCAGTGATATATCCATACCATATCAGTCACTGCTAATAAAGTAAATAATCCAATAAATTCAATAAATATTCACTTTTATACTGTACATTATATCTATCATCCATCCATCCATCATTCTAAATCTATCTATCTATCTATCTATCTATCTATCTATCGATCTATCTGTCTGTCTATCTATCTATCGTTCTATCGTTCTATCTATCATCTATCTATCGTTCTATCTATCATCTATCGTTCTATCTATCGTTCTATCTTTCGTTCTATCTTTCTATCTATCTATCTATCGTTCTATCTATCGTTATATCTGTCTTATCGTTCTGTCGTTCTGTTGTTCTATCTATCTATCTATCTATCTATCTCAATCTATCTCTATCTATCGTTCTATCTATCGTTCTATCTTTCGTTCTATCTATCTATCGTTCTATCTATCGTTCTATCTGTCTTATCGTTCTATCTATCTATCTATCGTTCTATCATTCTATCTGTCTTATCTTTCTATCGTTCTATCGTTCTGTCTGTCTGTCTGTCTGTCTGTCTATTGTTTTATCATTCTGTCTATCATTCTGTCTGTCTGTCATTCTATCGATCCATCTTTCTATAGAGAGAGAAACAGGATGATAAACAGTATAAATGCATATCTTCAGTTCTCCTTGTGCTTGTCAAGTTCTCTTTCTCTCTGTTTATTATCATTCAGAAATGTTGCCAGGACGGTCAAATGATTCACACATGCACATTCACACATGCGTTCACATATAAAGCCCATTCCAAATATAGACAGCTGAACATGTTGAGTATTCCTAAGGGCACTTCATCTTCCCTTGTTTTTAGGCAGTGATGATTGCATTTCCTTTGTATATTGTATTCATTAAACAGCCTCAGCGGCTGTATGTTTTTATAACACCAGAGTGCACACTCAAGTACACACTTTATCGTGTTAAATCTGTGGTAACACATGAAATATTAACATGAATTTGGGCTGCCTTTGGATGAATATTAATGATGTATCTGCAGCGAGCATTAATATTTCAGTCAGGACGTTAATTAAGATGCTTGACATTTATAAGAAGCAACAAATCATAATAAAACACAAGCAGGAATCCATGGGAAACACTGTGGCTGTGTCATTCTCATTCTCTCTCTCTCTGAGGGGGACATCTGTGGGTAAGTGGCTGCCAGCCTGGCTGATGAAGGGCCCTCGTTCCTCTCGCTCTCATTAGTCTTCCAATAAAAGCAGCGAGCACTTCATATTTTCGTTCATCTCCTGCATTTCTCCGAGATGCTCAGACATGGTTCACTGTCACGGTGACATCACAACACACAGCGTTTTCCTTTGAAGCACAAAAACCTAGACGGTAAAATATGATCAAAGTTATCGGTCGATCTGGGGGGATGCTGAAAATTATGCGCACAGTATGAGCAGAAAACTGGCTTTTTTTTTTGCTGTTTACGATTTGCATGTATCGGGACTAGAGTCATGCTGTAGTATTCATAAATAAATAAAAAAGTAAAACTGAACATCTTTAGCCGTTTTTCTCAGTAGATCTGGTGGGACGTTGCACATGATCAGAGTAAACTGGATTTTTTTTGTTAGTCATTTATAATTTGCATACATCATGGAATTTAATATCCCTTGTGCTGTGCTGAAATTCTTTATCTAATTCCTGGTCAGAAATGAACAGCCTTTTAAATATTGCTTGTAAATCTCTCATTATGCTACATTATCACCAAATTTTGGATTAAATATTTTTGTCGTCATGTTTTCTTTCAATTAGCACCGTTTTTGTATTACTTTTTGGAATTGATTGATCTGAGCTTATGCGCCTTATTTTCGTGGATAATGTTTTTATCAAAAACTGAGATGCACTATTATCTGTATAATTTGTGTAGGCATTTTTTGACTGGTAACTCCACAAGTATAACAAGATTGATAAAAAATCCCAAAAAAGTACAAAAATTATCTTTTTTTTTTGTGTGTGGGAAGTTGTTATGCACTATGTGAGAAAATCAGTCAGTTTAAGTCCAATGGAATAACATTAACTAGCATTTTCAGGAAATCAGTTGTTCCGCTTTATGACACCATGTCTGATGATTCCCAGTCTGAGACACGCCCTCCGCCCCACACTGCATGTGGGTCCTGTCCTGACCCATCTGTTCGACTGCCGTGGTTGCAATAATTGTATACGACCCCACCTATCAGCTCCTCCTTAGCCATTTTGCCAACATCAAACTAAATCATTTTACAGAAACTGTCTGTGACTGAAGATGTTAGCTTAACAGACTCACATCTTCTGCTTTGTCAAAATATTTTATTTATTGTCAACACACTTTTATTGTGTCTGCGACAGTCACTCATCACACGTATCTCTTTGTATGATGAATACTTTATTAGTTTCAGTATCCTGCTGTCATATCATGTTATTACCAGCGCAGTGTATTAGCTCAACAATACAAGCTTTCATTCTGGGAAATTCTGGTCCTTATGGGAACTGCATGTGCACAGAAGTGGCATCTGCGTGTACTGTGCTCCATCATCAACCTGTATCTCTTGCTCCGTACTATTTGCGTCTAGATCAATAGCCTTATCTGTCTGAGATCCTCTGGGATGTGCAGTACAGCTCTGTGACCATCAGAATCTCATTACGACTGCACATAGTGGCTTTTAAATGCATTCTGGTATTGGCTGGTATTTCTGTTTGTGTCGTTTGTCTAGCGCTCTTGTAGCTTAAACAGTAGTGCATGGTTTTAGCAACTCCAAGGTCATGGGTTTGAGTTTGATGCATGGTTGAACCGATAAAATATGTAGCTTGTGCTTTGAGTCACTTTTGATAAAAGCATAGCAGAGTGTAAATATGATTGAATTGTTAAAAATAGTAGCAAATTGGTATAAATGATAAGGGGCATTTAGGGTAATTGGAGTGCTGGTAAAATAGTTAAAATATTACAGTTTTTCTCAGTCGCTTTGGTACACTTCATATTCATTTGGTGTTTTTTCAGCACCCTGTCAATGGTTGTGATGCTGACTGTTTGGATGTTTTCAAAGATGTTGTTGTCCTCTATAATGGCACTCTTTAGCTCCCTTAGTCTTATGGCATTGTTTTCTACAACCATGGTGCACACCTGAACAGTGCATCTTCTTTTCTACAGCCATAACAAATGTGTAAAGGTCACACTTACTGTATTATATATCACTATACGATGTTGTACTGTTTACTGTGAGGTACAGTTGCTGGTAGCGCAGCTCCTTCACTCTTTCACCATTTCTTTCTAACGGAACAGTGTACAGCTGCTTCATATTCATTTGGTGTCTTTTCAGCACCCAGACATTGAAACATTGTGTTGTGCTCCGGCTATATATATACTTGCCAGTTGATGGTTCATGAGATGCACCTTCGTTAGAAAAAATCAAGATTCACCTGGGAGCAATTTACCAATGCAGATTTAGAAAAAAAGTCTAATGGAAATGTATAGAAACACCATTCTCAGAGATAGCAGCACCCATGGTTATGTTCCCGCCCCGTTGGCCTGGCACATCAACTGTAGCTCTGTGGCCGATGATATTTCGACCACGCCTTCTGCGTTTCGTTAGGTTGAAGCCAGCCTCATCCATGTAGATGAAGCTGTGCGGTGGTTCACTTGCTTCCAGTTCCATTATACGCTATATCCAGAAGACACAAAATGAGTTTTATGAATTACATGCATTTTCATTTTGGCCAAGATACAGTTACATCAAATGTATACAGCACATATTGCATCTTCTTTTCTACAGCCATAACAAATGTGTAAAGGTCACACTTACTGTACTGTATATCACTATACGATGTTGTACTGTTTACTGTGAGGTACAGTTGCTGCATGCTCATACATGTTTTACCTGTACATACTGGTAGCGCAGCTCCTTCACTCTTTCACCATTTCTTTCAAATGGAACAGTGTACAGCTGCTTCATATTCATTTGGTGTCTTTTCAGCACCCTGTCAATGGTTGTGATGCTGACTGTTTGGATGTTTTCAAAGATGTTGTTGTCCTCTATAATGGCACTCTTTATCTCCCTTAGTCTTATGGCATTGTTTTCTACAACCATGGTGCAAATAGCCTCCTCCTGTTCAGGTGTGAAAAGGGGCCCTCTGCCACCCCTGTGAAGTTGTCTTGCAGTCCTATGTGGAAAAAATATAGTAATGCAAAACACAAAATTGAGTAAGATAAAATGTCACTGTTTACTGTATATTGTAAAATGCAAGTGGAATACTGTAATATTGTATGAAGCATTACAGAAAGTATACAGTATTACAGTACAGTGCCTATTGTTAGATTACATACCTGTTCTGTCGACGAAAAGTCTGAATGATTGAGGACACAGTTGTTCTCCCAACATTTGGCTGCACCCTTCGACCAGCCTCGGCCATTGTAAGCCCATGATTGAGAACGTGGTCTACAAGTGTGGCTCCTATCTCATCAGGAACACGCATATGTCCTCGGCCTCTTCTGCCTCTTCCTCTGTTTTGCCTCCCAACTCCTCCGCCACGCAGCCTCACTCCTCTTCCTCTTCTTCTTCTCTCTGGCTGTTGACCCCGTCCAATTCCTTGTCCTTCCATTGTCAGACATTGAAACATTGTGTTGTGCTCCGGCTATATATATACTTGCCAGTTGATGGTTCATGAGATGCACCTTCGTTAGAAAAAATCAAGATTCACCTGGGAGCAATTTACCAATGCAGATTTAGAAAAAAAGTCTAATGGAAATGTATAGAAATATGCTTGACATATTATGACAACTTGTTCAACCATTTTGCATTTAAAGACTTATGCTATGAACTAATGCCTAAATGTTGTGGGGGGTGAGACTATTCAACAGAGACCGATTATAATACATTTTGATCAACATGACATAAGCAATTGATAATGTAGGAAACAGCAGAGAATTGTACATAATCATTTGCATGGATGTACCAAAGCATTTGCAACTTGTTCAAAAGAAATGAGAAACTGCTTTTTTGATGTGCACAAGTGACACAATGATGTGAAGATTGAACAGGTAGTTTTGAGAATTTCAGTTCTGATCTGAGAAATGTACCAAAGCGACTGAGAAAAACTGTAATGTCTCAAAACACTTAAAAGGAAAGTTCACCCAAAAATGAAAATTTGCTGAAAATGTACTCACCCTCAGGACATCCAAATTGTAGATGAGCTTGTTTCTTCCTCAGAACAGAAATTTAGCATTACATCACTTGCTAAATAGGGCTGTGCAAATAATCAAATGCGATTTTCATGCGTATCTTGTCAGTAAAGCCGGTTCTGTGAATAGTAGTAAATCTCCAGCACATGCTTTCAGATGGAGCGGCATTTACTACACAGATTCGTAGATCTCTGACAAGCTACGCAAAATCGCGTTCATAATCGGCAATGAATTGCCTGCGATTTTGAACGCGATATTGCGTAGCTTGTCAGTGAACTATGGCTCTGTGTAGTAAATGCCGCTCCATCTGAAAGCACGTGCTGGAGATTTACTACTAATCACAGAACCGGCTTTACTGACAAGATGTGCATGATAATCACATTAGATTATTTGCACAGCCCTAGTCCTAAACAAATATGTTGGTGTGAAATATTTTGATGTGTGAGGACAACATGGGATGGACTTTTTCACTGGAGGAAGCTTTATTATGGATTACGGACTTGTATTTTGGCCAGAAGTAATGGTTTAAAGTTAAAACACCTTGATGATTTTGTTTATTGTTAGTTTCAAAAAATTTTCATTTTTGAGTGAACTGTTCCTTTAATTTTGTCTATAGCTATGAAATGTCTTCGCGAAAAGTTATTTTAACTAGTGTTATTTTGTTTATGAATTATTTTAAAGTTTAAACTGAATCTTGCATATTACAGTAGTAATGTTGCAAACGTTTCATGGTGAACATGGTCATTCTTAGCGCCATTGCATATTGGGGTTATCGTATTGGCTCTGACAGTCGCTGCAGAACAATACACAAAGGCTAAGGAGATTATAGTCAAACGTAGTGGGGAACCTCTCAGAATAAATAAAAAAATCTATTTTTTTCATTCTCATTCTTTCGTTTCCTGTAGCCTTTCTCTAGCCTTCTGTCCTTAAAGATCAGCTGCATACCAAATTACAGAAAAGAGTTTGTTGCTGCCCAACAGAAAATGCCGGGTGTATTTCACCCTTTGAAAGGACTTTTTTTTTTTTTTTTTTTTGCATGAAACTAGACAGTTTCTTGGCCCTGAGTAGCATTTTGCATATGGCGTAATGTGATTGTGTAATGTGATTTAATTAAATATATGCGCTGCAGGTTTCTTCGTTAAATGTGGTACTGTGTTCATTTACAGGTGTGCAAGTTTCCATACAGTTTTGTTATCGACAAATAGAATATGCGTAAAAAAATTTCCATCCAACTGGCCTTTTACCAATAAAATGGTGTGCGTGATGACGTCATCCCTAAAAAAAAAACGATTGTCACATAAGTTTTGGTGTATCACAAAAAAAATTGCCCTTGAGCTGTTTCCATACATAATTTCACATATTGCGTAAATTGACTAGTAGCCTGTTCTTTATCCATTTGAAACAAAACTTAATTATATAGCCTATTATTAAATTAAATTATATAGGCCTTCATAAAATTATTTTTATTAACTTTATTAAATTATTTTAAGTGTCATGAGTTTTTTTTTTTTGTACTTTGTTATAGACTTATAACAGACTTTAGATACTTGATCATCAAGCAATAATCATAAACGGTAGCAGTTGTATTAGTATTATATTTCTAATGAACTTTTATTAGGAAATAGGAATGTTCATTTCAGTTATTTTATTTCTCCTATAGCCTAACCGACAACCGACGGTCGTTAAGCCATTATTAACCATTAACCGACAAGATTGTTAAATTGCAATTAAATGAAATTTGAATTGATATGTGGCTGTGACCCATTAAAATACCTAAATTAGTTTTCCAAGGATTCATTTTATGCACGCAAAAAGCAGCATAAACAACAGAACGTGAGGATTCACATGGTCAAGTCACGCACCTGCAGCGCTTCTGAGAATGGAGAAAACATTATAACGCTATATATAAAATAAATAAATAGGCCTATATGCGAAATATATTTTTCTAAATAATTAATAAATTAATAAAACAAAAGAAAAAAACTGCAACAATTAGCAGCATATATGCAGAATTTAGTTTCATTTTTCTGATGCGCTCTTGAGAAAGTGGCATCCTGTTTGTTTCCTTTATTTTACAAAAGCACAATGTTTTGTTTTTATTGTGAATGTACACAAATAAAATTAATATTTAGAATAGTTTTGAATAATGTCTTGCTTTTATATGGCCACAAATGAAGGAGTAGGCTATTGTAAGTTGTTTCCACTTTTATAAGGGAAAAAAAAAATCAAGTGATCGTGCCGGCGCCTCCCGCGCGCAGTTAAGCATTATTAACTCGACAACGCAGCCTGTTCATTGTCATAATAAAATACAGTCAGCCAAACATATTGAAAAAACATGCTATTTTATTTCCCCTAATTTCAGAACAAATCCTTTAAATTTAACGGTAGAACAGAACTCAGAACAAAACAAGAATAAAAATATAAGAAGCTACTAATAAGCCAAAGCGAATTAGGCCTAATTTAAAATGTTGTACTCATCGTTCCAATATCCACGTAAAACAAGATCTTCAGAACAAAATGAATACATTTTAACTTGCAACGTACTAAAGGAACATCAAATTAAGATATGTATGTTTGAGAGGTAACTCGTCAATTTAATAATATGAATATGATTTAATGCGCTTTTGAGCTACAGGGAAACGGTGCTTTAACGTGAGCAACACGGACGCTGCCTATAGGCTAATTCTGTCATGTGACAACACATTTATTTGCGTTAAAGCCCCTTTTCTCGACAAAAAGTGTTTCCAAACAAATTTTTGCGACATTTGAAGTATCAATATAGAATTTATGCGGTAAAGTTAAACGGAAAAAGATTGTCGACACATGAGAAATTTTATCGATAAATGGCATTTCCATCAGCTATATCGGTAAAAAAATTTGAAGCGCTAAATATTTTGTCGCAAAAAAATCCTTGGATGGAAACCTGGCTACAGTCTTTCAGTGTCCCAGAGTCACTTGGTTCATTAACTGTGAATAAAGTCACTCTGAGACACTAAAACACCATACCATGATCTGCACACGTGTAACTGAATACAGTGCCGCATTTCACTCTGAAACAGGCTGCACATATATTTATTAGCCAACAATCTGACAAAATAAAAGCTGGATGATTTAATATTTTAAAATGAAAAAGTGCGTAAATATGAGTATTGTAATTTAACAGTACTATAAAATTATTTTTATCAAATAATATTTAACATTTTTTATTAAAACTAAGATTTTAATATTAATTTTAAAAAAAATGTTTTTATTGAATAATAATCACAATAAAAATATTTTATAGTCATTTAAAATGGGTCAAAAACAGTGGGAATGAGGAAGAGGTACTTGCAAGTGTGAGGTTCTTGCAAGTGTGAACAGATATTTTTACAAGGTTTCCAAAATCATTAATTCCTAAAATATTATTTATTCTTAAAATAAGTATTATTTATTTATTTATTTATTTATTTTTAATCACCACAATCATTCTGGGAATATGAATTCTTTCCCAATAGAGCTATTCAAGTCATCTGCTGAAAATTCCTGTATTTTGTCATGTGGCAGTATATAAAGTATTGCTGAGAAACAAAATGCCAGGTTATTTTTCCCCCAGTATTGTGGAGCCTTAAAGGGGTCATATGATGCGATTTCAAGTTTTCATTACTGTGTCTGTTCCCCTTTCGGGCTTGAACTGATGGTAAAACTAATGACATTATTTACTGTCTTTACATTTATTTTGAAAGATGAAGCTCGCGATTATGGTAAGGGGCGTTACATTTCCGACGAGTGCTTGCGGTGTTCGGCAAATCACAATGCACTGGGTCAGCTGGCCAATCAGAGCAGACTGCGCTTGTCAAAGGAAGGGGCTTTGTTGAAAACGACGTGTTTGAGAGAGGCGGGGCATAGAGGACCTACAATAATGTACAGTATTTGAAAAATAATGTGTTTTTTGAACATTAAAGCATGTCAACATATTCTGTTACACCAAATACACAAAATAATGATCTTTAAAAAAGCATCATATGACCCCTTTAATAAAAATACACTTTTTACTTTTTAATGTGTGATTCTCATCTTCTTGTGAACAAATCACCATTGCTTAAAATTACCTAGACAAAAATATTTGTCACTGAAATATTTTATCAAAATGTAATAAGTTTCTTAACCTCTTCCTAAAATGAATTTGCTTTTTGACTGACGTCATTAGTCCCTCTAATTTTACAACCTCTCCCTTCCAACCATCCATCTTTCTTTTTGAAATGTAATGCCCACTTTTCATAATCCAGTCTATTGCTGTTAGCTTAAATCAAGTCCCTGACTGCTTTTTTTTCTCATTGAATATCCTGTTTTACTCCGAAATACATTTGATTTTGCAACCGAGTTGTGAACAGTGTTTCATGTTGACTTTAAAGGTTGAGTAAGCGATTTTTCAAAAACACTTTAGAAAACTGATTCGGGCCGACTAGCAAAACAAACTTGTAGCCAATCAGCAGTAAGGGGCGTGTCTACTCATGATATGGAGGAGGGAGCATTCAGTGCACAGGACGGACATTAGCGAGACGAGTGACAGAAAGATAGAGATGGCGGATAAAAACCAAAAGAGGAAAACCTCTGCGGAACAAAAGAAAGCTTAAGGCAATAAGGCAAGAAGTAGGAAGGCCTGCGATCGGACGCCGAGGTTGCTTTGTTTCTTCTCGATAGGTGAGTAACACCGTGTCTGCACCACAACAGCTAAAGTCTGTCTAGTACACTGGACGCGACAAAGCGACCGTTGAAAATCATTTGAAATTTGTCAATACATCATGAATAGAATGCAGCAGCAGTTTTCTGTAGGGATTTGTCGTGTCGTGCCTCGCCGCATCCAGTGTAGACCATAGATATGTAACCCTTTTGGGGTAGGGGCGTGTTTGTTTTGGTGATTTCAAATGTCAACATTGGCTACCAGAAATCGGTTACCCCACCTTTAATATAATACATAACATTTTAACATTAATGCTTTTACTTACTATCTGCCTGATGATGTCACCTATACCTTAGGTCTGTTGTACATTACACACAGTACATTAAATGTAATCTGCCCTTGATTAAAGCAGCACAGAGTGCTGCGTCTTCATTTTAGCAGTAGGCAGTCTGTTCACACACTGAGCTAATGGAGAGGAATGTATCATCTCTCCCTCACTCTTACAGAACAGCCCTTGAATCCGCACTAACCTCATTAAACTGCCTGTATACGGGACATGAATGGAAAAATTAGGTTTGAGATGCACACATGCGAGTTCAGAGCCGCACATACACACCAGATGTCTCTGCCACATTCACTTTTAATCACGTTAGAGCTTATTATGGCATTGGCCTTCCGTTGTTTGGCTTTATCGATGATGTCAGCCCTGTGTGTATGTGAGTGTGTGTGTGTGTATATGTGTGTGTGTTCACACATATCTGATATATTGAGGTCAGTGGAGCACAACACCTCTCCAACAGGACATCCATCACTGTGTACTTCACCAAGAGAGGAGAGGGAGAGTGTAGTATGTACAATCCTGTTGGTCAGATGGCAGCAGGTTTCATTGTGAAAGTGAAAAGCCAGGAGATTCTGCAAAATAACCTTTTTCCTGTGGAAAACATAATAAGTCATGGGTAAATAATAACTATCCCTTGAAATATGAATCATTACACATTACACCTGATTTTTAGAGAAGATTGCATCTCTAAATAATTTGAATTGTGTGACAAAACATTTAACATTTGAAACAAAAGAAATGTTGGAAGTTCAACAAACATGAAAGCAATTATTTAAGGTTCAGATCAAGTGGAAATATATCCTTAAGCCAGCAACTGCACATACGGTGTAGTCTGAGAGTCCTGGTCCTGTGGGTGTGTGTGTATTACTTGATATTCTGCAGAATGACATCATGTAGTATAAGGTCTAAGTGGAAAGAGAGAGAGAGAGGATGATTTATACCAGTATTGGGAAGTATACCCCCCTTCTTCACACACACACACACACACACACACACACACACAGCTACAAGACTGCTGCGAGACCTCCATGCTGCGGTGAACTTCCTCCTTATTAAAATGTATAAAGTGTGAATATAATTAATGAATTTGCCCCGTAATAAAACTGCCAGTCTCACTATTGGGTCGTCAGCTCATATCCCACAAGCAAATTTATTCAGGATGTGCAGCTTAAACAGTAAGACACAGCTTATGATATTGCAGCAGGATCACTAGTGGCTGCCGGTGTGCGTTGATCTCTGAGCAATGATCAGTATTAATCTGTGTGTATGAAGCAGCAGAGACTGTGGATTAAATATCACTGTCCGTAATTGAGATGATCAATGGGGTGCTGTTTCCTGTGACTCTCTATTTATACACCTTATAGATTTCCTCCCTGCACTGCGGAGCTCAACCTCTCACCTCATGCGGCGCTTTGTCCTGTCCTGCTGTGTTTGTGTGCAGGAGGGGAGATGTTGAGTTAATGTGACAAAGAAAGAAAGAGGAATGAATATAGTGTGTGTACTGTATGTTGCTGGAATTGGATGATGTGTTCTGTTTTGGAATATATGAAACATTAATTTATTTGTCAAATGTACACTGAAATCAAATGGAATCAGACATATTATTCTACAGGGATTTTTTTAGTAATAAATTATTGTAAATATTAAATTCTGTAATGTTTTCATTAAATTGTATTATTATTATTTGTATAAAATTATAATTATATAAATTATGTATATTATATATAAAATGTTACAAATATACATGTATAGAATTAATTATTAATTAGAATAATGAAGGATTTCATTTGTGACAAAAATGACCTGACATGTAAAAAAAACAAAAAAAACAAAGCGATAAGAATCATTCAGGACTTTACAGAAAACATTGTATTTTTATTTTATTTATTAATTTTGTAAAAATGTTATTTTATTCAAATTATAGAAATCTGTACTTACAGAATTAATTTTCGATATATAAAGTGAGTGACGTGACATGTGGCCAAGTATGGCCGCAACCTTTGGGTTACGAGTCCGACTCTCTAACCATTAGGCCACGACTTCCCCTAATAATATATTATTATTATTATTATTATTAATATTATTATGAATATAGAATATACATTTTGTATTAATTTTTTTATTCTTGTTCATTTATTAGTTTGCTTAAATATAGATTTCCATCAGCTTTCTTATGCTCATTATGTTGAAGGAGCTCACCTGTATTGTGTCACTGGAGCAGCTGAATGACCTCCTTCATTTAGAGTTAAATTTGCCATACTGAAGCACTTATATATAGCGTTATTAAATGCTGCCAGGAGATTCACAGAATGAGTGCAATAGCTCACATCATGAATGCTGCCAGTGCTCAAAACTGTTCTGGCGGATTGTGAGAATACAAGCAGCTGTGGGTTAAACACTTCTACCTTTTGTTTGTTACTTGGATTAATTAAAAGAAAGCTGTCAACTTCTTGTCAGACTTCATGTTTAACCCTTGACATTTTTATGCAGAAAAATTGAATGTGAAATGTTTTTACATTTGGAAAATTGTTTTCAGCACTATTTTATTCCTTGCATAGCTCCAGAAAATTTACCTCAGCCTAATGCATAAACTTTATGCAAAAATCTCTGGGGTTTTTTTTTGTGCTCCAGGTGAAAAATCCTAAATCCAGTCGCTTAGAAAAGCAATAGCACAACTCTCCTCATATTTCATTCAGGTGCTTGCTAAAAACGTGGATGATTCTGTTGCCGTGTAAATGTGGATTAGGTTGTGTAGACGCTATTCCACTGCCAGTTGGTTTCAGTACATCACACCTTATTTTTTACATATGTGTTGTGTGTATATTCACATGTGCCAGTGTGTATCTGCATTCATGAGTGTTTGTAAAAATCCTGGACCCCCGAACGTTTGAGCGCCTCAGATAATTATAAATCCCATCTGCCGGCGAGCTCTTTGAGCGTTCACACCAACTGTGCAAAAAGCAACAACACAACACTTTTTTTGTCCTACGGTGTGGATGCATCTCACCTCATCTTCCCTGATCAGAGCCTCAAACTGGGCTTTTTTTTTGATCCTGGAGAAGTACAGGAGCAGACTGTACGTGTTTATGCATATTTGTGTGTAGCAGATTGTGTGTGTCTTTCAAACCAGATGCGTATTTAACACATGGTTAAGCATAGAAGCAGTTTAGATTTAAAGTTCAGAGCTCTGCAGTAGGAAGACCTCTGGACTGTTTCTGGGTGCTTTACTCTTTAAGTTATGAAAGCAAACAAACATACAGAAAAATCTGAGTGCTTGGTGCAAAGGGGCACAGGTTAGTAGAGCATTCAACAGCTCTGAATAGAAGCAGCAGAAGGAAGAACATCAATGGAAGTGTGTGTGTGTGTGTGTGTGTGTGTGTGTGTGTGTGTGTGTGTGTGTTTGTGTTTGGTGGGCTTCTGAAATGAAGCAAAGGCTCCTCTCTGTGGATTTTCATCAAATGCAAATTTATATTCCAGTTCTATTTGATGTTACACCATTTCTGGGCCGAAGGCTTTTGGAACACCATTTAATTTACTCTATCAGCAAGCCACCAATAACATTTTTTTATGTTTATATTGTCATACTATTACCTAAAATCCACTTTCATCAGATTTAAAATTTTTTAAACATTTAGTTTATAAGAAGGCTTCAAATATAACTAATAATACAGTAAAAAATGTCATATTACCATTTTAATCAAGCGTTTTAAGTAATTTCAAGTTAATTTTCATTAAAATGCAATTGGAAGTGGTCACATCCAAGTGGGTGAGTTGTTAATTACTTAATACAACTAAAACAGTTTTATCTTGAATTTTATTTATAATATTTGTTTTGTTGTCTGCTTTGCTTATGCTGAGAAAATGTCCCAGGGTGTGTAACGGAGCAAGAGAGGGAAAAAATGCATCTGAGATAGAAATGAAGAGAAAGGTTGATGTCCATGACTCACAGCGCTAGAGAAAGATCGGACCAGATCAGCCGAACAGAACTGGAGTTTATTTATAGAGTTTATTATTATGGAGGAGGTGGTAGTAGAATAATGCATTCTGATCAGACAGCCTTGAACTTTTCCTGTGTATATAGTCACAATTTCAGCACAGTCAGGAAGAAATAATAGCAAACATATTTTATTGAATAGATGGTTCTGACTCTACATCCTGACTTAAAGATTTTTTTAAAAAGCAAAAACACACACACTGCACAACTGAAGTATTAAGTCTATAAATGTATATATATTTCATATGCTAAAACTTTATGATAGTTTTACAATATTTTTAACAAAACATTGACAGATGATTATATCTGTATATATAATATTATATTTATAGAAATTTGTAGATTTATGTATGTATATATATATATATGTATATATATACACATACAGCTGATAAAATAAGTATTGAACACATCACCATTTTTCTCAGTAAATATATTTCTAAAGGTGCTGTTGACATGAAATTTTCCCCAGATGTCGGTAACAATCCAAGTAATCCATACATACAAAGAAAGCAATACAAATAAGTTCAGAAATTAAGTTCTGTGTAATAAAGTGGAATGACCCAGGGAAAAAGTATTGAACACACGAAGAGAGGGAGGTGCAAAAAGGCATGGAAATCCAAGACACCAGCAGAAATCTATCAGTAATTAGAGAGCAATCCTGCCCCTAGTCACTGGATATTAATATTAGCTGGTTCAGAAACCTTAAATTCTTAAATTCTCAACTGATGGCCTATAAAAAGGTGTCTCATGACCAACGTGTCACACAAGAAACATTTCATGATGGGTAAAAGCAGAGCTTTCTCAAGACCTTCGTAACCTTACTGTTGCAAAACATACTGATGGCATTGGTTACAGAAGCATTTCTATACTTCTGAATGTTCCAGTGAGCACTGTTGGGGCCATAATCCGGTAGTGGAAAGAACATAATTTCACCATAAATAAGTAATGCACTCAACCGCCGTGGCCTGTATGTTAGAAAATATCTATGGAAAGAACTAAAGATTAGAGTTCATAGAAGAGGCCCATGAAACCTTCAAGATTTGAAGACTGTTTGTGTGGAAGAATAGGCCAAAATCACACCTGAGCAATGCATGCGACTAGTTTCTCCATACAGGAGGCGTCTTGAAGCTGTCAAGGCTTTTGTACGAAGTATTACATACATTTCGGTAAGTGTGTTCAATACTTTATCCCTGGGTATATATATATATATAATTTAATGTTTTCACTTATTAAATTATATTTAGACAATTTTTCATACATCTATAATAGGAAAATAACGAGAAACCCTCATCATTAGTCAATAATATAGCTTTTTTTTGTTTGTTTTGTTTTTAAAGAGATTCCCATCTAAGTTCAAATTTGAAACTTTTCTTTCTAATTTTATATTTTGCTTTTTACATCTGATATGTAGGCTATTTGAACGTAAACATATAAAACATACAGATTTTGAATGACATGATGAATAAATTGTGACAGAATTGTCATTTTTGGGTGAACTATCCCTTTAAGAGGATCCATCAGTAGAAAGAGGATGTGATTAGGATACTAGTTATTAGTAATAATGGCTGTTTCTGCTAGTGTTAGAGGTCTGCAGTTAGGGCTCCCTGTAGATGACATGTGGAAAGGAAACAGTCTGACTGTAGCCGGTTAGTTAAATCCCGTGGGAGTATCTTTGACGTTTTTTGACGTACACTGAATGACTCGAGCCTCATGAATTAATGGAGTACTTCTGGTGTTTGTGTGCGTGTTTCTATGGCTAATCCTATACATATTAATATCGTCACGGTATTTCTGTGTCTCGTTGTGTATTTGTGAGAGCGTGTCATTTCTTTGTGGGCTGTTTCATGCTTGACTAATGGCGTGGCTCAAGGTTATCACTTTAGCCTGGCACACGGAGATGGTCTGATCATGAGGGGCCAATTAAAACCTGTATAATGAGATATGATCTTCACAAAGACATGCGATACACACACACACATACAATGTGGCACTGAAGGTCTTTTGGGATTTTTTTCTATGTTCGTCTGGTCTCATTTCAAGCGCTGACAACCCATAATCAACCCTGACAGAAAGATGCACAGACAATGGAGCAAAAATGCAATGTGTATGTGTGCGACAGTGCGTGATAGTAAAGTGGGCTCTGTAAAATGGAAATAGCAAGTGTGTGAATGTGAAAGGAAAATTAATTTTAATCAGTAAACAGCCTCGATCTTTTTCAGACACCCACTAGGCTGCCTACACATGAAAACACACACAGAAACAAACCCAGGGGGATTCGAGGTGGGCGAGTGAGTTGGATATTTTCAGAGACAGACTTTTGAAACTCCTACACTAAAATATATCCGACATGTTTTGCCTGAGCCCTCTGACATGAAGAGTAATCGATTCGGACCACAAGCGTTCACATAACAATCAAACATGTTAAATGTAGTCGTATAATTTGCTTGTTTTTTTTTAGCAGGAAAAAATCTACAAAAAGCAACGTAATTCAGAATGACAGGAAAATCCCTCCATTAGGATCAGTTTAAAATGTTTAAAATAAGAATCTGATTTGCTATGTCAATGTATACAATACTCAAAAGGTCTAATTGTATGCTAGTGTAGTTTATTCTATTGCTGAAAGGGTACAATTTTTAATGTTTTAACATCACAGGCTCACAAAGCCATCCAAAGTACAGCAAAAACAGTACAATTGTGAAATATTTTTACTATTTAAAATAACTGTTTTCTATTTGAATATATTTTTAAATGTAATTTATTCCTGTGATTTCAAAGCTGAAATTTTAGCATCATTGCTCCAGTCACATGATCCCCCCCCCCAAAAAAAAATGCTGATCTTTGGATCTTTCTATTCATCAAAGAATCCTGAAAAAAAATTAACTTTAACTGTTTTAAATATTGATAATAATAATAATAAATGTTTCTTGAACAGCATATTAGAATGATTTCTGAAGGATCGTGTGACACTGAAGACTGGAGTAATGATGCTGAAAATTCAGCTTTGCATCACAGCAATAAATTACAATTTAAAATATATTCAAATAGAAAGCAGTTATTTTAAATAGTAAAAATATTTCACAATATTACTTCTTTTGCTGTATTTCAGATCAAATAAATGCAGGCTTGGAGAGCAGTAGAGAATTCTTTAAAGAATATATATAAACATAAACAGTCACTTTTATTTGACCTATTTTATTTGATTATTTTTTATTTTATTTTAATCTTTCATTAAGTATAAATTATGAAAATTAATTTGCATAAATTTAATTTACTATTGTACATTAATGGTACTGTCAGATTGCTATAGATGCAATATAAAATATGTTACATTTTAGCAGTGTAAATGCACACTTTTCCTAAATTATGATACTAAAATTTTAATTTATAATTAAATCAATTATTATTATTATTATTATTATTATTATAACCCTACCGGTCACATTGCAGCTTATTATGGTCAAGAACCACCCACATAGACAGGTAAACCATGTCTGAATGCAATAATTTGCCGTTTGTTTTGTTAAAGTTTGTTAAAGTATGCACTCTTACAGTGTAGCTATGCTGTTGTCAGGTGTGGAGGGTCGTTTCAGTGGGTTCTGCTCCAGCAGCAGGGAAGTTGCATTAGTGGAGAGCGTCCCATGCCTCTGTGTGTGTGTGCATGAAACCATCTGCCTCACAGACCCAACAGATGTCAGTGACTGAAACCCACGCTGCGGTACCGAGGGAAAGCCGACCAAATCATGTTACGTTAAATTGGGTGTCTATATAGAGAACACATCCTAATACCTCAAATTAAATGCTACAAATTGAATTATCCTCCTGCATGTCATAGATTAGATGGTTCATTCTTTATCTGCTTTTCTGTATCTGTGCATAACACAGTGCAGAAGAGATGATTACAAAGAATGCATTAGTTACGCACAACGCATTTGATGCCTGACACTTCCACTTGTTTATGTCTCAGTGTGTAAATAAATATTGCGTTTGGTGTAATCTGATGGAATTTGAAATGTCGGGATATGGGTGGGATGAATTGTCATGTCACTCTGGAGGGTTTTCATGGAGTGGGAGGTATTTAGGGATGCACATGTATTATTGGGGGTTTTATGACAGTCAAAATGAGCTGCATCTGTCACCATCCTAATGAAGCAGCATTGGAAGTGAATGCAAAATATACACACATAGTTTCAACAGCAGGTCTGTCTATGATTCACACTGAAAATCTGATTGACAGTCCTGTTTCTGACAGTCAGAACACTGGAAAGAATACAGATTTTCTGACAGATGGAAGAGAATGTACAGAATATAAAATGTGATGGCAGTACCATGTCTCATGTTTTCAGATGATGTTCTGATGGCTTGTGTTAACAGTTTGGTGACCTGAAAAATTGATATGCATTTTAAAAATGTGTTAGTATTTAGTATCTTCCCTTTTGCTTGAAAATGACAGCTGGCGTTAAACTAAACTCTGATCAATATTTGAGAGCAACTTGAGAGCTTTAAAGTGATAGTTTACCCCCCTCATGTTATTCCAAACTTTCTTTCTTCTGTAAAAAGGTAGAGAAGACAAGAGGGCTTCACCTTTGTCTCCACAGATTTATGTGGCATGTTGTAGTCCTATAATCTCAACGGTAATCGAATCTGAAAAACAAGACAATATGGCAAATAATTCCCCTCAACAGTGAAAATATTCTGTCCTTAGAGGTAGTCTTTAAGCTCAACAAGATTGTCTGTAGACTGAGCTATCAGTTTATGAGAGTACCATTACAAATGCTTTGTAAAAGCATGATGGGATGAATTTCTCCACTAGAGGGAGCTAATGGATAAGACATGCATCCTATGAGCTTGTTATCCATAATACCTGGGTATAGAACGAATAGAGCGTATTTGGATTATTAGGATGCGTCTGAAATCATAGTATGGTGTGCAAAAGGTGCTTTGTTGATATACCAGGGTTTCTGCAGGTCTTAATAAACCGTAATTCACAAATTAAGGCCTTAACAAGGTCTAAAATCAGAACAGAAAGTCTTAAATTCATAAAGTAGTGGCACTAATGTTGCATGCTCTGCTAAAAATGTATGTCTTCCTCAGGTTTTTTTTTTCCAATTCAAATATATAAACATCCTTAAATTAAGATGAGTTTATGCTTAACAGATTTGCCCAATAAGTAGATTTTTCTGATTCCATTGGCAGATATTTGTTCTTGTTTTAAGCATAAACACTCGTAATTTTGAGCATTTTCTTATAAAACAAGACTTCTTATCTTTGTAATTTTGCTTCTCCAGTTAAATGTATGTTGATTTAACATTTACACTGGAAAACTGTTGAATAATTACTTTTTGCAGTTTGAACTTTTTTATATTTAATATACTAATATACATTTAATATACTAATTTAACATACTGTCTATACTAATATATAATATTTTTATATACAATAATAATTAGTTAATATATCTATAATATAATATATATACACAACTATATATTTAATATACTAATTTAATCATTTTAATTTACATTAATTATTATAGTTATTATATTTATATATAATATAATTATACATTATGTGTGTTTAAATATGCGGTAATTCTCATTGCTGATAAAAGTGCCTACATGCTTTTCTTGTAGCACTTCTGTTGTGCAGTAGATGTTTGCAGATTGAGAAGCAGCTGAATATGGTTAGTGGTCATTAGCTGAATGAATCCAGTTATTTCAGTCCAGAACCAGGACAATATAATTTAGAGAAAACAGTAGAGAACCAATTACTGATGCAAATCAACCAAGCCCAGAAAAACCCTCAGAATGAGCCAAATTAATTAACCAAGTCCCACTAGATGGCTCCCCAATCCTGACAGATGTTACCATCTCTGTTGCCTTCCATTCCCTCCATGCTGCATGTCTTTTCCTGCTCAGCTAAAAGGAGAAATCGACCTCAGGAGTGTGAGGCGTGTGTGTGTGTGTCCCTTGATGATACCGATTGTGTGACCAGATGCTTGTTTGACAACTTATTGTCAGTTATCTGTGGGAGTTTGTGTGTAAACCTCTGCACATATGAGTGTTGGATGAGATATGCTTATGATAAACAGAGAAGTGATGCTAATCTGTTTTTGCGTCATGTCACATTTCCAACTGCCTTCATGCACAGCCTTTCTCGATTTCCTTAATGATGCATGCTTGCAATGTCGTGACTTTAGCGTGTAATTGTGCGTTGTTGTAACACGCTACATTGTGCAAACTCTAAAATGAATATATGTGGCCATCACAGATCATTAAGCTGCAGCTCATAGCACTTAAACCGTTAGAGTTCCTCTTTGTGTGTGGTTTTGTTTTGGGAGAGTGTGTTTCCATCTGTCTGCTTGATTTAAATCATTCCAAATCCCTCTGCCCAAGCTCAAAGGTGAAAGGTCAAAAGGGCCAAACGAATAGTTTTTTTGCTCGTGTTTTAAGGTCACTTCATCTCTAAACGCACCCTGGGGAGAGGTGCAAAAAAACATGTGAACAAAGCCCATTTTTCATTCAACACTGGGTTATTTTTTACAGAATACAACCATCTTAAGACAGTCCTAAAAATTATTATTTTGGTTATAAGTAGTGTTGTTCTAAATCACTATGCAATGTGAAATGATACAGAGCTGGAAAATGTATTTAAGATGTACTGAACTGATGAATAATTAATTTGCCAGTCTATTTGCATAACTGCTTAGAAGAATGTTTAATGCTCAGAGGTTGCTTTTTTATTTCTCATGAGGCCACATGCAGTTGAGTTTCTGTTAGGCATCAACTTTGTCTCAGAAATTAAATGAGACCGATTAAGAATACATAACTTTGAACAGTATTATTTTAGTATTATTTAATAATATGTATTATTTATTTGTATATTTTCAGTTTTCATTTTTATTTAAATTTTAGTCATTTTTATTAGTTTTTGATTTTTATGTTTATATTTAACTTTATTTTTCAATTAACCTTTAGTAATTTTAGCAACTTATTTTAGTTGCCATTAAAAATTTAAATTGTAAAAAATGTTCATCTAATGGGTTTTTTATTATTTTGTTTTATTTCAGCGTTATTCATATTTTTAATTGCTTTAGTTTTAGTTAACAATAACAACTCTAGCTAAAAAATGAATTTAGTCTCTGGCAGATTTAATGAGAAATGTCATAAGACATATTGAGATCTCTGACTTTTGATAGCAAATTTTGACCAGTCTGCACCCAGTTTGTGACATTTGAAACAGTGAGATTTCATTTGAGACACATTATTAGAAAAAGTTATTTTTAGGGAAGTAGTCTGAGCAGCAGGAAACTTTGCACAAGTTTTCACTTGATTTCTATTGAATTTTGTTGCTATTAGAAACAACTGAGATATGAAAGATATTTTATCTGTGGTTCCAAGAAGTTCACATACTTTACGTGTGCCAAGTTTTCAATTTATTTGCATATATATTCTAATATATGGGGACTTAGTCACTTTTTTACAGTATTTATATCTATTCACAGACACCTGAATTCAACATCTGTATTCTGCTGTCTTATTCTCAGTATTTAGTGTGTGACACTGACTGCTGCATTTCTCTAGAGAAATCCCCCTCTGTCAGAAACAATACATCACGCATGCCTACACACACACATATGTGTACAGTCTCTAGGGAGTTGTCTAAGAGCCTGTGTGTGTATAAATGACATGTCAGTGGTGTGTAAGGTGCGTGTGTAATACCATCTCCCGGCCTGAGATGCTTGTGTGGCCTGTGGAGTGCTAAATGACATTGTAATGCTGGACTGAGTTACGATGGCACTGCAGATGTGAAAGAAAGTGTTACTGCTTCAAATTATGGCAACAGATCTCTTTTCCAAAGGACAAGAAATGGCTCCATAAAAATGATGAGTTTGGTCTGGCTTTTGAGCTCCGGCCCAGACACATATTTCATAGCAGGGATTTTGTATGTGACTTTTCATTCACAGCACAGGCCAATTTCTACTGCTTTACTGTCTTACATATCTATCTATCTATCTATCTATCTATCTATCTATTGTTGTATCTGTCGTTCATTAATTCGTTTGTTTATTCTGTCATTCATTCATTGCATCTATCTATCTATCTATCGTTGTATCTGTCGTTCGTTCGTTCATTCGTTTGTTTATTCTGTAATTCGTTTCATCTATCTATCTATCTATCTATCTATCTATCTATCTATTGTATCTGTCGTTCGTTCGTTCATTCGTTTGTTTATTCTGTCATTCGGTGCATCTATCTATCTGTCTGTCTATCTATCTATCTATCTATCTATCTATCTATCTATCGTTTTATCTGTCATTCGTTCATTCGTTTGTTTATTCTCTCATTCGTTGCGTCTATCTATCTATCTATCTATCTATCTATCTATCTATCTATCTATCGTTGTATCTGTCATTCGTTTGTTTATTCTGTCATTCGTTGCATCTATCTATCTATCTATCTATCTATCTATCTATCTATCTATCGTTTTATCTGTCATTCGTTCATTCGTTTGTTTATTCTCTCATTCGTTGCATCTATCTATCTATCTATCTATCTATCTATCTATCTATCTATCTGTCTGTCTGTCTGTCTGTCTATCTGTCTAT